>NC_079193.1:2766610-2889400 GCF_029499605.1 Hyla sarda | reverse complement strand
GGCACTGTATATGGGAGTGGTCACGTTCTGGCACTGTATATGGGGGTGGTCACGTGCCGGTACTGTATATGGGGGTGGTCACGGTTTGACACTGTATATGGGGGTGGCCACGTACTGGCACTGTATATGGGGGGTGGTCATGTGCTGGCACTGTATATGTGGGTGGTCACGTGCTGGCACTGTATATGTGGGTGGTCACGTCCTGGCACTGTATATGGGGGTGGTCACGTGCTGACACTGTATATGGGGGTGGTCACGTGCTGGCACTGTATATGGGGGTGGTCACGTTCTGGCACTGTATATGACGGCGTTGGCTGACACTGTATATGGGGGTGGTCACGTTCTGGCACTGTATATAGGGTGGTCACGTGCTGGCACTGTATATGGGGGTGGTCACGTGCTGGCACTGTATATGGGGGTGGTCACGTGCTGGCACTGTATATGGGGGTGGTCATGTGCTGGCACTTTATATGGGGGTGGTCACGTGCTGGCACTGTATATGGGGGGTGGTCACGTGCTGGCACTGTATATGGGGGTGGTCATGTGCTGGCACTGTATATGGGGGTGGTCACGTGCTGGCACTGTATATGGGGGTGGTCATGTGCTGGCACTGTATATGGGGGTGGTCACGTGCTGGCACTGTATATGGGGGTGGTCATGTGCTGGCACTGTATAATTGGGGTGGTCACATGCTGGCACTGTATATGGGGGTTGGTCACATGCTGGCACTGTATATGGAGACATCTGGCTCTCATTATGGGGTTCTTCTAACTTCTCTCATACAGTAGGTAGGTGTAATGTCTCCTGAGTTTGCAGAACATGTCAGGAAATTCCATGACGAGGACTTTCTTATCTGCAGACACCGGAGAAGTTGTCCCGGTGAGTGGTCTGGGGTTGGCCGCCATGTTGGATGCGCCTCTTGCAGGAATGCGGATGTTGAGGCCTCGATGCTGCTATGAACTCGTCCTGATGAATTATTACTGAGGAATCCCGAGAATCTGGGCTTTAGCCCCAGGAAGAAATGGCTGCAGCACCCAGGGAGTTAACCCCGGCTCTTCCGGATGGAGAGCGTCATGTGGTTCTTTAACTTCCGCTGATTGAGTGTCCCCAAGGGTGAGTGTGAGGTATCTGTAAGGTGCGGTGTGTTACTCACCCAGACAGAAACCAGTCAGAAATGTGCAACCTCAACAGATCTGTGTGCAGAGCGTTCTTCCCTCTCCAGGGAGTGATATTCTGTGAGCGCCACCAATATTGTATGACTGTGAGCATTCTACGAGATAAACAAGACTAAACATAGTGAAAACCGCCATAGTCTGAACATAGTGAAAACCGCCATAGACTAAATATAGTGAAAACTGCCATAGTCTGAACATAGTGAAAACCGCCATAGACTGAACATAGTGAAAACAACCATAGACTGAACATAGTGAAAACCGCCATAGACTGAAAATAGTGAAAACCACCATAGACTAAACATAGTGAAAACCACCATAGACTGAAAATAGTGAAAACCACCATAGACTGAACATAGTGAAAACTGTCATAGACTGAACATAGTGAAAACCACCATAGACTAAACATAGTGAAAACCGCCATAGACTGAACATAGTGAAAACTGCCATAGACTGAACATAGTGAAAACCACCATAGACTAAACATAGTGAAAACCGCCATAGACTGAACATAGTGAAAACCGCCATAGACTGAACATAGTGAAAACTGCCATAGACTGAACATAGTGAAAACCACCATAGACTGAACATAGTGAAAACCGCCATAGACTGAACATAGTGAAAACAACCATAGACTGAACATAGTGAAAACCACCATAGACTGAACATAGTGAAAACCACCATAGACTGAACATAGTGAAAACCGCCATAGACTGAACATAGTGAAAACAACCATAGACTGAACATAGTGAAAACAACCATAGACTGAACATAGTGAAAACCGCCATAGACTGAACATAGTGAAAACTGCCATAGACTGAACATAGTGAAAACCGCCATAGACTGAACATAGTGAAAACTGCCATAGACTGAACATAGTGAAAACTGCCATAGACTGAACATAGTGAAAACTGCCATAGACTGAACATAGTGAAAACCTCCATAGTCTGAACATAGTGAAAACCGCCATAGACTGAACATAGTGAAAACTGCCATAGACTGAACATAGTGAAAACAACCATAGACTGAACATAGTGAAAACTGCCATAGACTGAACATAGTGAAAACTGCCATAGACTGAACATAGTGAAAACTGCCATAGACTGAACATAGTGAAAACCTCCATAGTCTGAACATAGTGAAAACCGCCATAGACTGAACATAGTGAAAACCGCCATAGACTGAACATAGTGAAAACCGCCATAGTCTGAACATAGTGAAAACCACCATAGACTGAACATAGTGAAAACTGCCATAGACTGAACATAGAGATAATCACCACAGAATAAATATAGTGATATCCGCATAGACTAAACAAGAATATAACTACTATATACTGCTCCTATATACAAGAATATAACTACTATAATACTGCTCCTATATACAAGAATATAACTACTATAATACTGCTCCTATATACAAGAATATAACTACTATAATACTGCTCCTATATACAAGAATATAACTACTATAATACTGCTCCTATATACAAGAATATAACTACTATAATACTGCTCCTATATACAAGAATATAACTACTATAATACTGCTCCTATATACAAGAATATAACTACTATAATACTGCTCCTATATACAAGAATATAACTACTATAATACTGCTCCTATATACAAGAATATAACTACTATAATACTGCTCCTATATACAAGAATATAACTACTATAATACTGCTCCTATATATACAAGAATATAACTACTATAATACTGCTCCTATATACAAGAATATAACTACTATAATACTGCTCCTATATACAAGAATAGAACTACTATAATACTGCTCCTATATACAAGAATAGAACTACTATAATACTGCTCCTATATACAAGAATATATCTACTATAATACTGCTCCTATATACAAGAATATAACTACTATAATACTGCTCCTATATACAAGAATATAACTACTATAATACTGCCCCTATATACAAGAATATAACTACTATAATACTGCTCCTATATACAAGAATATATAACTACTATAATACTGCTCCTATATACAAGAATATAACTACTATAATACTGCTCCTATATACACAAGAATATAACTACTATAATACTGCTCCTATATACAAGAATATATAACTACTATAATACTGCTCCTATATACAAGAATATAACTACTATAATACTGCCTCCTATATACAAGAATATAACTACTATAATACTGCTCCTATATACAAGAATATAACTACTATAATACTGCCTCCTATATACAAGAATATAACTACTATAATACTGCTCCTATATACAAGAATATAACTACTATAATACTGCTCCTATATACAAGAATATAACTACTATAATACTGCCCCTATATACAAGAATATAACTACTATAATACTGCCCCTATATACAAGAATATAACTACTATAATACTGCTCCTATATACAAGAATATAACTACTATAATACTGCCCCTATATACAAGAATATACTATAATACCGCTCTTATATACAGTTACATAGTAGTAGTATAACAGTATATGTAGTAGTATATTTTCTGATCTATTTGATATGACGGTATTTCTGCCTTTCCTTTCTCTGTTAGCTTTGAGTGTTGGTGCTTTGTACCTTCCTGTAGTGAAGATGTTAGTCAGCGACTAATGATGGAGGAATGTGCTGTCGGTGATCAGACAGTCCGCTCTCATGTTTCGGCCCTTGTTATGATACTTATAGCTCTGGGGTCTTGACAAGGCTTTGAAGTGACTGAGATCCATAAAACACATCAAAGAGCTGTTGGGAGCGCGTGTCTGCCGGGATCGGGGAGTTGCACAATTTTGAACTTCGTCACCAGATTGCGCCAAAGTTACTGCTCAATGTAAAAACTGTTCAGTGCCCATGACTTTGGGAGATCTCCATATAGGGGGCGATGTTTGAGTGTTGCTCGTTGCAGCCCGTTGTCTCCCCTTCTTTCCCATGTTCTGAAGAGGAGATCCCACCACTCATAGACTCCGTCTTGGTCTTCACTAGTTGGATCTAATGAAGGGGTACTCCGCGGGAGAACTTTTTTTTTTTTTTTTTTAAATCAACTGGTGTCAGAAAGTTAAACAGATCTGTAAATTACTTCTATTAAAAAAATCTTAATCCTTCCAGTACTTATCAGCTGCTGTATGCTTCACAGGAAGTTGTGTAGTTCTTTTCTGTCTGACCACAGTGCTCTCTGCTGACACCTCTGTCCATGTCAGGAACTGTCCAGAGCAGGAGAGGTTTGCTATGGAGATTTTCTCCTGCTCTGAACAGTTCCTAAAATGGACAGAGGTGTCAGCAGAGAGCACTGTGGTCAGACAGAAAATACTTGTACTACTTCCTCTCTAGTATACAGCAGCTGATAAGTACTGGAAGCATTACAATTTTTAAATAGAAGTAATTTACAAATCTGTTTAAAGGGGTATTCAAGGAATAAAAAAAATATCAACTGGCTCCAGAAAGTTAAACTGATTTGTGAATTAGTTCTCTTGAGAAATCTTAATCCTTCCAGTACTAATCAGCTGCTGTATGCTCCACAGGAAGTTGTGTAGTTCTTTCCAGTGCTCTCTGCTGACACCTCTGTCCATGTCAGGAACTGTCCAGAGCAGGAGAGGTTTGCTATGTGGATTTGTTCCTGCTCTGGACAGTTCCTGACATGGACAGAGGTGTCAGCAGAGAGCATTGTGGTCAGACAGAAAAGAAATTCAAAAAGAAAATAAATTCCTCTGTATTATACAGCAGCTGATAAGTACAGGAAGGATTATGATTTTTAAATAGAAGTAATTTACAAATCTTTACAATCTGCTCTACAAATACAAATGTTCAGTTTATTGAGTCCAATTAATTTCAGAGGTAACCGTGGGAAACCAAGTAGCGCCGCAGCTTCAACAAACTTTGGTCGGTACGGCGGCCGATGGAAGCAGGTGAAAGAGATGAAGAAGTGGCACTGCGGCCGATAGGTGGTACTGGAAGCACGGCACGGCGGCCGTCAGATGGTAATTAGAGTACGGCACGGCGGCCGTCAGATGGTAATTAGAGTACGGCACGGCGGCCATCAGATGGTAATTAGAGTACGGCACGGCGGCCGTCAGATGGTAATTAGAGTACGGCACGGCGGCCATCAGATGGTAATTAGAGTACGGCACGGCGGCCGTCAGATGGTAGTTAGAGTACGGCACTGCGGCCGATAGGTGGTACTGGAAGCACGGCACGGCGGCCGTCAGATGGTAATTAGAGTACGGCACGGCGGCCGTCAGATGGTAATTAGAGTACGGCACGGCGGCCATCAGATGGTAATTAGAGTACGGCACGGCGGCCGTCAGATGGTAATTAGAGTACGGCACGGCGGCCATCAGATGGTAATTAGAGTACGGCGGCCGTCAGATGGTAATTAGAGTACGGCACAGCGGCCAATAGGTGGTACTGGAAGCACGGCACGGCGGCCGTCAGATGGTAATTAGAGTACGGCACGGCGGCCATCAGATGGTAATTAGAGTACGGCACGGCGGCTGTCAGATGGTAATTAGAGTACGGCACGGCGGCCATCAGATGGTAATTAGAGTACGGCGGCCGTCAGATGGTAATTAGAGTACGGCACATCGGCCAATAGGTGGTACTGGAAGCACGGCACAGCGGCCGTCAGATGGTAATTAGAGCACGGCACAGCGGCCGTCAGATGGTAATTAGAGTACGGCACAGCGGCCGTCAGATGGTAATTAGAGTACAGCACAGCGGCCGTCAGATGGTAATTAGAGTACGGCACGGCGGCCCTCAGATGGTAATAAGAGTACGGCACGGCGGCCGTCAGATGGTAATTAGAGTACGGCACGGCGGCCGTCAGATGGTAATTAGAGTACGGCGGCCGTCAGATGGTAATTAGAGAACGGCACGACAGCCATCAGATGGTAATTAGAGAACGGCACGGTGGCCGTCAGATGGTAATTAGAGTACGGCGGCCGTTGGATGGTAATTAGAGTACGGCACGGCGGCCGTCAGATGGTAATTAGAGTACGGCACGGCGGCCGTCAGATGGTAATTAGAGTACGGCATGGCGGCCGTCAGATGGTAATTAGATTACGGCACGGCGGCCATCAGATGGTAATTAGAGTACGGCACGGTGGCCGTCAGATGGTAATTAGAGTACGGCACGGCGGCCATCAGATGGTAATTAGAGTACGGCACGGCGGCCATCAGATGGTAATTAGAGTACGGCACGGCGGCCATCAGATGGTAATTAGAGTACGGCACGGCGGCCGTCAGATGGTAATTAGAGTACGGCACAGCGGCCGTCAGATGGTAATTAGAGTACGGCACGGCGGCCATCAGATGGTAATTAGAGTACGGCACGGCGGCCATCAGATGGTAATTAGAGTACGGCGGCCGTCAGATGGTAATTAGAGTACGGCACAGCGGCCAATAGGTGGTACTGGAAGCACGGCACAGCGGCCGTCAGATGGTAATTAGAGCACGGCACAGCGGCCATCAGATGGTAATTAGAGTACGGCACAGCGGCCGTCAGATGGTAATTAGAGTACAGCACAGCGGCCGTCAGATGGTAATTAGAGTACGGCACGGCGGCCCTCAGATGGTAATAAGAGTACAGCACGGCGGCCGTCAGATGGTAATTAGAGTACGGCACGGCGGCCGTCAGATGGTAATTAGAGTACGGCGGCCGTCAGATGGTAATTAGAGAACGGCACGGTGGCCGTCAGATGGTAATTAGAGTACGGCGGCCGTTGGATGGTAATTAGAGTACGGCACGGCGGCCGTCAGATGGTAATTAGAGTACGGCACGGCGGCCGTCAGATGGTAATTAGAGTACGGCATGGCGGCCGTCAGATGGTACTTAGATTACGGCACGGCGGCCATCAGATGGTAATTAGAGTACGGCACGGTGGCCGTCAGATGGTAACTAGAGTACGGCACGGCGGCCATCAGATGGTAATTAGAGTACGGCACGGCGGCCATCAGATGGTAATTAGAGTACGGCACGGCGGCCATCAGATGGTAATTAGAGTACGGCACGGTGGCCGTCAGATGGTAATTAGAGTACGGTGGCCGTTGGATGGTAATTAGAGTACGGCACGGCGGCCATCAGATGGTAATTAGAGTACGGCACAGCGGCCGTCAGATGGTAATTAGAGTACGGCACAGCGGCCGTCAGATGGTAATTAGAGTACGGCACAGCGGCCGTCAGATGGTAATTAGAGTACGGCGGCCGTCAGATGGTAATTAGAGTACGGCACGGCGGCCATCAGATGGTAATTAGAGTACGGCACGGCAGCCGTCAGATGGTAATTAGAGTACGGCACGGCGTCCGTCAGATGGTAATTAGAGTACGACACGGCGGCCATCAGATGGTAATTAGAGTACGGCACGGCGGCCGTCAGATGGTAATTAGAGTACGGCACGGCGGCCATCAGATGGTAATTAGAGTACGGCACGGCGGCCGTCAGATGGTAATTAGAGTACGGCAGGGCGGCCATCAGATGGCAATTAGAGTACGGCACGGCGGCCCTCAGATGGTAATTAGAGTACGGCACGGCGGCTGTCAGATGGTAATTAGAGTACGGCACAGCGGCCGTCAGATGGTAATTAGAGTACGGCACGGCGGCCGTCAGATGGTAATTAGATTACGGCACGGCGGCCGTCATATGGTAATTAGAGTACGGCACGGCGGCCGTCAGATGGTAATTAGAGTACGGCACGGCGGCCGTCAGATGGTAATTAGAGTACGGCACGGCGGCCATCAGATGGTAATTAGAGTACGGCACGGCGGCCATCAGATGGTAATTAGAGTACGGCACGGCGGCCGTCAGATGGTAATTAGAGTACGGCACAGCGGGCGTCAGATGGTAATTAGAGTACGGCACGGCGGCCATCAGATGGTAATTAGAGTACGGCAGGGCGGCCATCAGATGGTAATTAGAGTACGGCGGCCGTCAGATGGTAATTAGAGTACGGCACAGCGGCCAATAGGTGGTACTGGAAGCACGGCACAGCGGCCGTCAGATGGTAATTAGAGCACGGCACAGCGGCCATCAGATGGTAATTAGAGTACGGCACAGCGGCCATCAGATGGTAATTAGAGTACAGCACAGCGGCCGTCAGATGGTAATTAGAGTACGGCACGGCGGCCCTCAGATGGTAATAAGAGTACGGCACGGCGGCCGTCAGATGGTAATTAGAGTACGGCACGGCGGCCGTCAGATGGTAATTAGAGTACGGCGGCCGTCAGATGGTAATTAGAGAACGGCACGACAGCCATCAGATGGTAATTAGAGAACGGCACGGTGGCCGTCAGATGGTAATTAGAGTACGGCGGCCGTTGGATGGTAATTAGAGTACGGCACGGCGGCCGTCAGATGGTAATTAGAGTACGGCACGGCGGCCGTCAGATGGTAATTAGAGTACGGCATGGCGGCCGTCAGATGGTAATTAGATTACGGCACGGCAGCCATCAGATGGTAATTAGAGTACGGCACGGTGGCCGTCAGATGGTAATTAGAGTACGGCACGGCGGCCATCAGATGGTAATTAGAGTATGGCACGGCGGCCATCAGATGGTAATTAGAGTACGGCACGGCGGCCATCAGATGGTAATTAGAGTACGGCACGGTGGCCGTCAGATGGTAATTAGAGTACGGTGGCCGTTGGATGGTAATTAGAGTACGGCACGGCGGCCGTCAGATGGTAATTAGAGTACGGCACAGCGGCCGTCAGATGGTAATTAGAGTACGGCACAGCGGCCGTCAGATGGTAATTAGAGTACGGCACAGCGGCCGTCAGATGGTAATTAGAGTACGGCGGCCGTCAGATGGTAATTAGAGTACGGCACGGCGGCCATCAGATGGTAATTAGAGTACGGCACGGCGGCCGTCAGATGGTAATTAGAGTACGGCACGGCGTCCGTCAGATGGTAATTAGAGTACGGCACGGCGGCCATCAGATGGTAATTAGAGTACGGCACGGCGTCCGTCAGATGGTAATTAGAGTACGGCACGGCGGCCATCAGATGGTAATAAGAGTACGGCACGGCGGCCGTCAGATGGTAATTAGAGTACGGCACGGCGGCCATCAGATGGCAATTAGAGTACGGCACGGCGGCCCTCAGATGGTAATTAGAGTACGGCACGGCGGCTGTCAGATGGTAATTAGAGTACGGCACAGCGGCCGTCAGATGGTAATTAGAGTACGGCACGGCGGCCGTCAGATGGTAATTAGATTACGGCACGGCGGCCATCATATGGTAATTAGAGTACGGCACGGCGGCCGTCAGATGGTAATTAGAGTACGGCACGGCGGCCGTCAGATGGTAATTAGAGTACGGCACGGCGGCCATCAGATGGTAATTAGAGTACGGCACGGCGGCCATCAGATGGTAATTAGAGTACGGCACGGCGGCCGTCAGATGGTAATTAGAGAATGGCACGGCGGCCATCAGATGGTAATTAGAGTACGGCACGGTGGCCGTCAGATGGTAATTAGAGTACGGCACGGCGGCCGTCAGATGGTAATTCGAGTACGGCACGGCGGCCATCAGATGGTAATTAGAGTACGGCACGGCGGCCATCAGATGGTAATTAGAGTACGGCACTGCGGCCAATAGGTGGTACTGGAAGCACGGCACAGCGGCCGTCAGATGGTAATTAGAGTACGGCACAGCGGCCGTCAGATGGTAATTAGAGTACAGCACAGCGGCCGTCAGATGGTAATAAGAGTACGGCACGGCGGCCATCAGATGGTAATTAGAGTACGGCGGCCGTCAGATGGTAATTAGAGTACGGCACAGCGGCCAATAGGTGGTACTGGAAGCACGGCACAGCGGCCGTCAGATGGTAATTAGAGCACGGCACAGCGGCCATCAGATGGTAATTAGAGTACGGCACAGCGGCCATCAGATGGTAATTAGAGTACAGCACAGCGGCCGTCAGATGGTAATTAGAGTACGGCACGGCGGCCCTCAGATGGTAATAAGAGTACGGCACGGCGGCCGTCAGATGGTAATTAGAGTACGGCGGCCGTCAGATGGTAATTAGAGAACGGCACGACAGCCATCAGATGGTAATTAGAGTACGGCGACCGTCAGATGGTAATTAGAGAACGGCACGACAGCCATCAGATGGTAATTAGAGAACGGCACGGTGGCCGTCAGATGGTAATTAGAGTACGGCGGCCATCAGATGGTAATTAGAGTACGGCACGGCGGCCGTCAGATGGTAATTAGAGTACGGCACGGCGGCCGTCAGATGGTAATTAGAGTACGGCGGCCGTCAGATGGTAATTAGAGTACGGCGGCCGTCAGATGGTAATTAGAGAACGGCACGACAGCCATCAGATGGTAATTAGAGAACGGCACGGTGGCCGTCAGATGGTAATTAGAGTACGGCGGCCGTCGGATGGTAATTAGAGTACGGCACGGCGGCCGTCAGATGGTAATTAGAGTACGGCACGGCGGCCGTCAGATGGTAATTAGAGTACGGCGGCCGTCAGATGGTAATTAGAGAACGGCACGGCGGCCGTCAGATGGTAATTAGAGTACGGCGGCCGTCAGATGGTAATTAGAGAACGGCACGACAGCCATCAGATGGTAATTAGAGAACGGCACGGTGGCCGTCAGATGGTAATTAGAGTACGGCGGCCGTCGGATGGTAATTAGAGTACGGCACGGCGGCCGTCAGATGGTAATTAGAGTACGGCACGGCGGCCGTCAGATGGTAATTAGAGTACGGCATGGCGGCCGTCAGATGGTAATTAGATTACGGCACGGCGGCCATCAGATGGTAATTAGAGTACGGCACGGTGGCCGTCAGATGGTAATTAGAGTACGGCACGGCGGCCATCAGATGGTAATTAGAGTACGGCACGGCGGCCATCAGATGGTAATTAGAGTACGGCACGGCGGCCATCAGATGGTAATTAGAGTACGGCACGGTGGCCGTCAGATGGTAATTAGAGTACGGTGGCCGTTGGATGGTAATTAGAGTACGGCACGGCGGCCGTCAGATGGTAATTAGAGTACGGCACAGCGGCCGTCAGATGGTAATTAGAGTACGGCACAGCGGCCGTCAGATGGTAATTAGAGTACGGCACAGCGGCCGTCAGATGGTAATTAGAGTACGGCGGCCGTCAGATGGTAATTAGAGTACGGCACGGCGGCCATCAGATGGTAATTAGAGTACGGCACGGCGGCCGTCAGATGGTAATTAGAGTACGGCACGGCGGCCGTCAGATGGTAATTAGAGTACGGCGGCCGTCAGATGGTAATTAGAGAACGGCACGACAGCCATCAGATGGTAATTAGAGAACGGCACGGTGGCCGTCAGATGGTAATTAGAGTACGGCGGCCGTCGGATGGTAATTAGAGTACGGCACGGCGGCCGTCAGATGGTAATTAGAGTACGGCACGGCGGCCGTCAGATGGTAATTAGAGTACGGCATGGCGGCCGTCAGATGGTAATTAGATTACGGCACGGCGGCCATCAGATGGTAATTAGAGTACGGCACGGTGGCCGTCAGATGGTAATTAGAGTACGGCACGGCGGCCATCAGATGGTAATTAGAGTACGGCACGGCGGCCATCAGATGGTAATTAGAGTACGGCACGGCGGCCATCAGATGGTAATTAGAGTACGGCACGGTGGCCGTCAGATGGTAATTAGAGTACGGTGGCCGTTGGATGGTAATTAGAGTACGGCACGGCGGCCGTCAGATGGTAATTAGAGTACGGCACAGCGGCCGTCAGATGGTAATTAGAGTACGGCACAGCGGCCGTCAGATGGTAATTAGAGTACGGCACAGCGGCCGTCAGATGGTAATTAGAGTACGGCGGCCGTCAGATGGTAATTAGAGTACGGCACGGCGGCCATCAGATGGTAATTAGAGTACGGCACGGCGGCCGTCAGATGGTAATTAGAGTACGGCACGGCGTCCGTCAGATGGTAATTAGAGTACGGCACGGCGGCCATCAGATGGTAATTAGAGTACGGCACGGCGGCCATCAGATGGTAATTAGAGTACGGCACGGCGTCCGTCAGATGGTAATTAGAGTACGGCACGGCGGCCATCAGATGGTAATTAGAGTACGGCACGGCGGCCATCAGATGGCAATTAGAGTACGGCACGGCGGCCCTCAGATGGTAATTAGAGTACGGCACGGCGGCTGTCAGATGGTAATTAGAGTACGGCACAGCGGCCGTCAGATGGTAATTAGAGTACGGCACGGCGGCCGTCAGATGGTAATTAGATTACGGCACGGCGGCCGTCATATGGTAATTAGAGTACGGCACGGCGGCCGTCAGATGGTAATTAGAGTACGGCACGGCGGCCGTCAGATGGTAATTAGAGAATGGCACGGCGGCCATCAGATGGTAATTAGAGTACGGCACGGTGGCCGTCAGATGGTAATTAGAGTACGGCACGGCGGCCGTCAGATGGTAATTCGAGTACGGCACGGCGGCCATCAGATGGTAATTAGAGTACGGCACGGCGGCCATCAGATGGTAATTAGAGTACGGCACTGCGGCCAATAGGTGGTACTGGAAGCACGGCACAGCGGCCGTCAGATGGTAATTAGAGTACGGCACAGCGGCCGTCAGATGGTAATTAGAGTACAGCACAGCGGCCGTCAGATGGTAATTAGAGTACGGCACGGCGGCCCTCAGATGGTAATAAGAATACGGCACGGCGGCCGTCAGATGGTAATTAGAGTACGGCACGGCGGCCGTCAGATGGTAATTAGAGTATGGCGGCCGTCAGATGGTAATTAGAGTACGGCACGGCAGCCATCAGATGGTAATTAGAGTACGGCACGGTGGCCGTCAGATGGTAATTAGAGTACGGCGGCCGTTGGATGGTAATTAGAGTACGGCACGGTGGCCGTCAGATGGTAATTAGAGTACGGCACGGCGGCCATCAGATGGTAATTAGAGTACGGCGGCCGTTGGATGGTAATTAGAGAACGGCACGGCGGCCGTCAGATGGTAATTAGAGTACGGCACGGCAGCCATCAGATGGTAATTAGAGTACGGCAGCCGTTGGATGGTAATTAGAGAACGGCACGGTGGCCGTCAGATGGTAATTAGAGTACGGCACGGCGGCCATCAGATGGTAGTTAGAGTACGGCACGGCGGCCGTCAGATGGTAATTAGAGTACGGCACGGCGGCCATCAGATGGTAGTTAGAGTACGGCACGGCGGCCGTCAGATGGTAATTAGAGTACGGCACGGCGGCCATCAGATGGTAATTAGAGTACGGCACGGCGGCCATCAGATGGTAATTAGAGTACGGCATGGCGGCCGTCAGATGGTAATTAGAGTACGGCGGCCGTTGGATGGTAATTAGAGTACGGCGGCCGTTGGATGGTAATTAGAGTACGGCACGGCGGCCGTCAGATGGTAGTTAGAGTACGGCACGGCGGCCATCAGATGGTAGTTAGAGTACGGCACGGCGGCCATCAGATGGTAATTAGAGTACGGCGGCCGTTGGATGTGGCAGTCCTTATGCCTCCTGGCTGTGATAGTGGTGACAGCGATGTCCGGGATTGTCTTGTGGACTGCCGGCAAGCAGTCCTTTGTTCCGGGGACGGTTCACGGTGTCTGCAGGAGTCGGGTAAAGCGGTACAGCGGTGATCGGTCCTGGTGTTGAAATCCTGGTTGGCTTCTGTGCGCGCTCTTGGTCTCTGCTCTGTCTGCTGAGTGCCGTGTAAGCTGTGACCAGCGATGCGTACAGCCGAGGTGATAATCCTTATGGTGTAGCAGGTAGGGGTCGGTGATAAGATGCTGTTGGTGATATTGACCAATTGTAGTAGGGAGCAGACGTGTTTCGGTCCATCTAGGACCTTCCTCAGTGATCTATCTAATCATTTTAAACTATATATGGAAAGTGCAAGGATCCTGCACGTCCATTGATTGTTACTTTGTATTTAGCCAAATAAAACATTGTTGCACCTTGGACATAGAGACTGTTTGATCCATTTGTTACAAACCTTTACACTACATTATTAGTTAGACAGTGTATCCAGTTTTCCATTTACCCCGCTGCTTATCTAACTACACCAAACAGACATATACCCCATCGTTACCATTAGACCAGCACCACATCTCCCAGCAGTATTTTCCTTTACGCTGATCCCATTCCACCAATAGACTTACAGCACATCGTACATTCCCATCCCTGCACATTTCTCTTATCCATCTCTATTCCCACTGACAACATTACTATCACATTTACGTTTATTCCTTGAGAAGAAGCCAAAACTGCTGTTTTTTTTATTTAAAGAATTACCCCGAGTGTTGAGAGGATACCCCTCCTTGGCTAAATTCTCGGTCAGATTTTGTGGTAGACAGAGTACCTCCATATTCTAGTTGTTTATTAATTTACAAATCTGTTTAACTTTCTGGCACCAGTTGATTTCAAAAATAAAAATGTTTCCCAGTGGAGTACCCCTTTAAATGTTTCGATATCGCGGTGTATCAGATCTGATGACTGTTTCCTTCGAGATCCTTCAGCGCGAGGCGTCTCGGTGACGTACGACCTCTTTGCCCGGTTGTTTCGAGGTTTTTAGGACGCGGTGATTCATCTCTTGTCATGGCGTTTCTGGAAAATCCCAAAAAATCTCCAGCTCCACCCGGCCACGTTCTCACCCGACATTACGATTATGTCACTTCAAAGACTGGACCCACCAGGGCCGTCCTGACCTTCACTGGGATAAAGGGCGACGTCCTGCGCCCCCAGCAGAGACATTTACATGCAGGACTCTTTGCCTTCAGGCCGGATGAAGCATTTGTCAAATATCTTGTTGGGTGGGAGGTCTGGGTGGGATCGTCAGGGACTGGAATACTTTGTAACGAGCGGCATTGTTACTGTTTATGGGGTTTTAATGACTGATATAAATCCCGTCCAGGACTCGGCACAGTTCACACCTCGTAAGGAGGGTCTCACGTAAGTGCTAACTGGTCAACCGCAGAGACCAGGACGGGCCGCGGAGATCATTTCCTAAATCACGGCAATTGGGGCCCAGAAGACATCATCACACTGGGTTGCCATGGCCATAAAGTGTAGGTTCCGGCCGGTACTTCCTAAAAACCTTCTCCTGACTGATACATTTTTGGGTATGAACTCAACGGTGGGGACCATTGCACCAATATGGTGTCAACAGGGTTACCCCAATGATTTTAATACCTTTACGACCTGGTAGTTTGAGGGTGCATATGTGTCCGTCTATAGTGGCGCAAATTACAGATCACTAAATACAAGTAAACAATACGTTTTCTAGGTCAGTGGTCGCCAACTGTGTCCCTCCAGATGTTGCAAAACTTCAACTCCCAGCATGCCCGGACAGCCGTTGGCTGTCCGGGCATGCTGGGAGTTGAAGTTTTGCAAAAGCTTCAAGGCAGCAGTTTCAAGACCACTGCACTAAGGGATAAGATAAGAGGGAAGCTATGATTTACCTTTTGGTGACAGTGTGCATCCTCTGCAGGAGGTAGACAGAGCTTTGGTGTCCGGGCATGCTGGGAGTTGAAGTTTTGTAAAAGCTTCAGGGCATCAGTTTGAAGACCACTGCACTAAGGGATAAGATAAGAGGGAAGCTATGATTTACCTTTTGGGGACAGTGTGCATCCTCTGGATGAGGCAGACAGACCTTTGGTGTCTGGGCATGCTGGGAGTTGAAGTTTGGCAAAAGCTTCAGGACATCAGTTTGAAGATCACTGCACTAAGGGATAAGATAAGAGGGAAGCCTTGATTTACCTTTGAGGGACAGTGTGCATCCTCTGGAGGAGGCAGACAGACCTTTGGTGTCCAGGCATGCTGGGAGTTGAAGTTTTGCAAAAGCTTCAGGGCAGCAGTTTGAAGAGCACTGCAATAAGGCATAAGATAAGAGGGAAGCTATGATTTACCTTTTGGAGACAGTGCATTCTCTGGAGGAGGCAGACAGACCTTCGTTGTCTGGGCATGCTGGGAGTTGAAGTTTTGCAAAAGCTTCAGGGCATCAGTTTGAAGACCACTGCACTAAGGGATAAGATAAGAGGGAAGCTATGATTTACCTTTTGGGGACAGTGTGCATCCTCTGGAGGAGGTAGACAGAGCTTTGGTGTTCGGGCATGCTGAGAGTTGAAGTTTTCTAAAACCTTCAGGGCATCAGTTTGAAGACCACTGAACTAAGGGATAAGATAAGAGGGAAGCTATGATTTACCTTTTGGGGACAGTGTGCACCCTCTGGATGAGGCAGACAGACCTTTGGTGTCTGGGCATGCTGGGAGTTGAAGTTTGGCAAAAGCTTCAGGACATCAGTTTGAAGACCACTGCACTAAGGGATAAGATAAGAGGGAAGCCTTGATTTACCTTTCAGGGACAGTGTGCATCCTCTGGAGGAGGCAGACAGACCTTTGGTGTCCAGGCATGCTGGGAGTTGAAGTTTTGCAAAAGCTTCAGGGCAGCAGTTTGAAGAGCACTGCAATAAGGCATAAGATAAGAGGGAAGCTATGATTTACCTTTTGGAGACAGTGAATTCTCTGGAGGAGGCAGACAGACCTTCGTTGTCTGGGCATGCTGGGAGTTGAAGTTTTGCAAAAGCTTCAGGGCATCAGTTTGAAGACCACTGCGCTAAGGGATAAGATAAGAGGGAAGCTATGATTTACCTTTTGGGGACAGTGTGCATCCTCTGGAGGAGGCAGACAGACCTTTTGTGTCTGGGCATGCTGGGAGTTGAAGTTTTGCAAAAGCCGCAGGACCGCAGTTTGATGACCACTGCACTACAGAATAAGACAAGAGGGAAGTCTTGATTTACATTTCGGGGGCAGTGTGCATCCTCTGGAGGAGGCAGACAGACCTTTGGTGTCCGGGCATGCTGGGAGTAGAAATTTTACAACATCTGGAGGGCTCCAGTTTCAGACCAGTGTTCTAGGTGGAACTGTCCAAAAATGGTGGAATTTTTCATCCCATTCTATGGTGGCCATACACCTTGGAAGGAAGAAGATGATGGTTGAACAACTATGGAAGGAAGGATTGGGTTGGTGAACCATTATATTCACAGATACAGCCGTACACATTATGCTCCATATCGGTCAAAAGAAGCTTTCTAGAATGCTTTACCCCCAGCAGGCCCAGACAACGGTCTAGTGTTCATAGGAGACCTCCCAACTCTCCCCCCCGACACACAGGGCTGGTGCAAGGATCTTTGCTACCCTAGGCAAAAGCAAATTCTGCCGCCCCTTGACTAGGGTGACACATTGTAACAAACCTCCTCCTGATGTAATCTCCTTACTACTGGGATGACACACTGTAACAAACCTCCTCCTCATGTAATCTCCTTACTACTGGGATGACACACTGTAACAAACCTCCTCATGTAATCACCTTACTACTAGGGTGACACACTGTAACAAACCACCTCCTCATGTAATCTCCTTACTACTGGGGTGACACACTGTAACAAACCTCCTCCTCATGTAATCTCCTTACTACTGGGGTGACACACTGTAACAAACCTCCTCCTGATGTAATCTCCTTACTACTAGGGTGACACACTGTAACAAACCTCCTCCTCATGTAATCTCCTTACTACTGGGGTGACACACTGTAACAAACCTCCTCCTCATGTAATCTCCTTACTACTGGGGTGACACACTGTAACAAACCTCCTCCTCATGTAATCTCCTTACTACTGGGGTGACACACTGTAACAAACCTCCTCCTCATGTAATCTCCTTACTATTGGGTGACACACTGTAACAAACCTCCTCCTCATGTAATCTCCTTACTACTGGGGTGACACACTGTAACAAACCTCCTCCTCATGTAATCTCCTTACTACTGGGGTGACACACTGCAACAAACCTCCTCCACATGTAATCACCTCATTACTGGGGTGACACACTGTAACAAATCTCCTCCTCATGCTGCTTGCTGAGTGAATGATTCGGATGCTGGTTTTCTAACTTTCTTGCGGCATGCAGACCGGGCCCCCCCCCATCACTTTAGGTAGCTGCCTATTTTGCCTATAGGTAGAGTCGGCCCTACAGGCAGATGATGACAGAGAAGAGAAGGATCAGGGATGATGGTTCTCAACTGCCCAATCCCTTTGTTCTTGGGGAGATAAGGCAGCAGAAGACTTGGGGAGATAAGGCAGCAGAAGACTTGGGGAGATAAGGCAGCAGAAGACTTGGGGAGATAAGGCAGCAGAAGACTTGGGGAGATAAGGCAGCAGAAGACTTGGTGAGATAAGGCAGCAGAAGACTTCTGAGAAGAGTCTTGGAACAGGAGCTGCCGTCTTAGCCAATCACTGGTCGCAGTGGTTTTCTGTCTTAGCCAGTGGACGGCTGAGCGGGCAGCAAAAAGCGAGAAGAATGGGGAACTAGACAGAGCAAAATTGAAACAAAATTGAGACTAGGGACCAGCACCATGTTATTAAAAATGTCTAGAATCCCCCTTTACCCCCAGCGGGAGAGACGGCTGTCGGCAATAGACACGTTCATCCAACAGCAGAAGGTTTCCACCATTTACACGGCCCAAGACAAACAATCTTTCTGGGAACATTTGAGAACATTCTAGGGATCGGCTTCTAAGGAGAGGTCGTTCTTTTATGACATTTTCTGAACGAGACGACCAACTTGTTTCCAGATGAAGACGCCTGCCAATGGTCATCGGCTGAAACGTTTGTTAGATTTCACCTGACACATGATTCTTATGGTGGAAATCTTCGATGTGTATGGGCGCCCGTAGAGGGGTCTAGAGGAGATAATCAGAGGCGCCTTCCTGACATCTTGGTATGTGATGACCATTCTTTCCCTTTTCTCATAGACCAGGACAGAGATGGACCATTGAGCGGGTCACCTACCTCTACTGATCCCAGACAGCCAAGTGTGCAGGTATTCTGATCGAAGATGAGAAGAATGCCGCAGCTTATTTTATCGAATAAAAAGAGACCCTACTTTCCCGCACCATCTGCCATCAGGAGAGATCCAGGAGGTCCCCAAATCAAGTAGATACATGGCCAATATCGCTAAATTCTGAAGGCTCAGATGACACGTATATATATGTATAACACAGAGTGCCCCAACCCAGTCCTTAGGGCTCCACCAACAGGTTAGGGGGACTTGGTTGAGGACCACTAAATAGGGGTGTCAGCTCAGACTTCACAGCCTCCATTTTGGGCCAGGGCTACACGGCCAATTTGGTAATGAGACATGAAGAGCGCAATATGGGGCTGCCAATTTGGTTGTGGTGTGATTCATCTTAGGCTGGGTTCACACTACCTTTTTCAACTACGGTTCCCGCATACGTTTTCTATCAAAAACCGTATGGGAAAAAAACGGATGGAACAGTATGGAAAAAAGTAAACCGTATGCGTTTTTAAACAGTATACTGTTTTTAAAAGTGCATACAGTTCCGTCAGTTTTTATAGA
Organism: Hyla sarda; assembly: GCF_029499605.1. Classification (NCBI taxonomy): domain Eukaryota; kingdom Metazoa; phylum Chordata; class Amphibia; order Anura; family Hylidae; genus Hyla; species Hyla sarda. The sequence goes on along the minus strand of NC_079193.1, from coordinate 2,869,837 downwards.
AAAAAAACCCATACGTTTTTGAAAATTTTGTCCATTTTAAATGGGAGGGGTCTTAGGTGGGGACTTTAGTATTCAAATGTGCATGTACAAAGTAAAAACGTATACGTTTTTCCCGTATGAAACCTTATACATGTGCGTTTCCCATTGACGTCCATGTTAAAAAAAACATATGCGGTTGCAGTACGGTTTTTAAACCGGTGTCAAAACTGTGGTTGACCACGATTTTGTCTCCGGTTTAAAAACCGTACTGCAACCGCATATGTTTTTTTTTAACATGGACGTCAATGGGAAACGCACATGTATACGGTTCCATACGGGAAAAACGTATAAGTTTTTACTTTGCACATGCACATTTGAATCTTAAAGTCCCCACCCAAGACCCCTCCCATTAAAAATGGACAAAATTTTCAAAAACGTATGTTTTTTTTTCTACAAAAACGGACGGAGCAGTATGCACTTTTAAAAACAGTATACTGTTTAAAAACGCATACGGTTTACTTTTTCCCATACTGTTCCATCCTTTTTTTCCCTATATGGTTTTTGATAGAAAACGTATGCGAGAACCGTAGTTGAAAAACGTAGTGTGAACCCAGCCTTAGGGTGGGTTCACACTACGTTTTCTCCCATACGGGAGCGCATACGGCAGGGGGGAGCTAAAACCTCGCGCTCCCGTATGCCTTCGTATGCGCTCCCGTATGTAATTCATTTCAATGAGCCGGCTGGAGTGAAACGTTCGGTCCGGTCGGCTCATTTTTGCGCCGTATGTGCCTTTACGACCGGACCTCAAACCGTGGTTGACCACAGTTTTAGGTCCGGGGGAAAAGCGTATACGGCGCAAAAATGAGCCGACCGGACCGAACGTTTCACTCCGGCCGGCTCATTGAAATGAATTACATACGGGAGCGCAAGGTTTTAGCTCCCCCTGCCGTATGCGCTCCCGTATGGGAGAAAACGTAGTGTGAACCCACCCTTAGATGGATTTTTTGTAGAATGCCACAAGGCGCTTTGTATCCTTTAGCGTAATGGTAATATTGTGGGTTCTTAAAGGGGTACTCTGCTGCTCAGCGTTTGGAACAAACTGCTCCGAATGCTGAAGCCGGTGTCGGAAGCTCGTGATGTCACAGCCCCACCCTCTCAATGCAAGTCTATGGGAGGGGGCATGACGGCCACCACGCCCCCTCCCATAGACTTGCATTGAGGGGGCGGGGCGTGACATCATGAGGGGGCGGGTCTATGACGTCACAAGCTCCCACTCCACCGGTTGGACCAGTTTCTTCCAAACGCTGATCAGTGGAGTACCCCTTTAAGTCTAATCAACTATTTAATTTTTTGGAAAAAAAAAGCTGGCGTTCCCCGTTAGATGGCTCCATCCTGGTGAGGTCTCAGGTTCCCAGTGATGTGAAGAATTCTGGTATGTTAATGATGTACAAATTGCCGTTTTATTCTGATCCCATCTGCCCCTTATCTTCAAGGCCATAAAGATAAGTGTCAGTGAACGGCGGGCACGGTGGCCGGACGTGCGTTGTGCGCTCTCCGTTATCACCACCTGCAGGCGCCGCCTGGGGTATGTGCTCTATGGAAACACTGTAATTGCTTGTAAATCCAGGACTCACTGATCCCTATGATAAGTCCTGTGGATTCCGCTGGACTGTCTGAGCTGTCCGTAGACCTTACATGGGGTCACAGGTCCAGAAGGTCGGATTTTAACCCTCAAGATCAGAGATCTTCAATGGTTTCATATAAAAAAGTCGTCCTCCAGCTTTCTTATGACTATTGCAATAGGGGCTACGGATATAACGACCATCTGAGGGGCCCAACCTCATTATTAGAGGAGCCTCAGGGGGGAGGGGCTGATGATGGTCATTAAGGATCATAGGAAATGGAGAAGAAGCTCTGTGGATGGAATGAATGACGAACGGAACGAATTCCGAAGAGCCAAGGATGAAGGAACGACACCGGGAAGGAACCAGGACCATAATCGGGGCCACAATAATTGTAGTATTTTCATTTCTTGGACTTGATGGGGTGACGGATGGAGTGGTGTATTATAGGACCACAATAATTGTAGTATTTCCATTTCTTGGATGTGTAATGGGGTGACGGATGGAGTGGTGCATTATAGGACCACAATAATTGTAGTGTTTCCATTTATTGGACTTGATGGGGTGACGGATGGAGTGGTGCATTATAGGACCACAATAATTGTAGTATTTCCATTTCTTGGACTTGATGGGGTGACGGATGGAGTGGTGTATTATAGGACCACAATAATTGTAGTATTTCCATTTCTTGGATGTGTAATGGGGTGACGGATGGAGTGGTGCATTATAGGACCACAATAATTGTAGTGTTTCCATTTATTGGACTTGATGGGGTGACGGATGGAGTGGTGCATTATAGGACCACAATAATTGTAGTATTTCCATTTCTTGGACATGATGGGGTGACGGATGGAGTGGTGCATTATAGGACCACAATAATTGTAGTATTTCCATTTCTAGCACTTGATGGGTTGACGGATGGAGTGGTGCATTATAAGACCACAATAATTGTAGTATTTCCATTTCTTGGACTTGTAATGAGGTGACGGATGGAGTGGTGCATTATAGGACCACAATAATTATAGTACTTCCATTTCTAGCACTTGATGGGTTGACGGATGGAGTGGTGCATTATAAGACCACAATAATTGTAGTATTTCCATTTCTAGCACTTGATGGGGTGACGGATGGAGTGGTGCATTATAGGACCACGTTGTCCCCGGAGTTAAGCTGTGTCCTGCTTCCACCATACTAAGAGATCGTGGTGGGTCTTACATGTGATGACACAAGTCCCAGCCTAGTGCCCTGGGGCCCTCCGTGTCCATACCACTTTTAACCCTTTGTACTTTTACTCCCATTTTGCACTAACATTGTTGTGATTGAGAAGAGGGGTGAAGACATCCGTCAATCATTGCTTTATCAACTGTATGAACAAGTGGAAAGAAGTTGCCCCAAAACCACCAGCTGAGGTGCCCGTCCGATGGCAGACATGGCCTGTCACCAGCTTGTTGTACCTCATGTCAGGTCTGAGCCTCTTACCTGTCTGATCTTGTAGGGACGTTACTTGAAAGCCTTGAAGACCCTCCACAAGGTCACGACCTACAGGGAGCTGCTGCCTCTTATTGTGCCCCTCCAGCTGCAAAGTCTTTTTGAAATAGATTCTAATGTGTCTAGAGATCATTTTCTTAGGATTCTTTCAGACAGGTAGACAACTATCCGATGAGACCGCAGATAGAAGAGAGTGTATAGGAGAGCGTAGATAGGAGAGTGCAGATAGAACAGTGCTGATAAGAGAGTGCTGATAGGAGAGTGCGGATCGAAGAGTGCGAATAGGAGAGTGCGGATAGGAAAGTGCGGATAGGAGAGTGCGGATAGGAGAGTGCAGATAGGAGAGTGCGGATAGGAGAGTGCGGATAGGAGAGTGCGGATAGAAGAGTGTGGATAGAAGAGTGCGGATAGAAGAGTGCAGATAGGAGAGTGCAGATAGGAGAGTGCGGATAGGAGAGTGCAGATAGGAGAGTGCGGATAGGAGAGCGTGGATAGAAGAGTGTGGATAGAAGAGTGCGGATAGAAGAGTGCAGAGAGGAGAGTGCGGATAGGGGAGTTCGGATAGGAGAGTGCGGATAGGAGAGTGCGGATAGGGGAGTGCGGATAGGAGAGTGCGGATAGGAGAGCACGTATAGGAGAGCGCGGATAGGAGAGCGGGGATAGGAGAGTGCGGATAGGAGAGTGGGGATAGGAGAGTGCATATAGGAGAGCGCGTATAGGAGAGTGGGGATAGGAAAGTGCGTATAGAAGAGTACGGATAGGAGAGTGCATATAGGAGAGTGCATATAGGAGAGTGCGTATAGGAGAGTGGGGATAGGAAAGTGCGTATAGAAGAGTGCATATAGGAGAGTGCGTATAGGAGAGTGCGTATAGGAGAGTGCGTATAGGAGAGCGCGGATAGAAGAGTACGGATAGGAGAGTGCGTATAGTAGAGTGCGTATAGTAGGTGCGTATAGGAGAGTGCGGATAGGAGAGTGTGAATAGGAGAGTGCAGATAGAAGAGTGCGGATAGAAGAGCGCGGATAGGAGAGCGTGGATAGGAGAGCGTGGATAGGAGAGTGCAGATAGAAGAGTGCAGATAGAAGAGTCCAGATAGAAGAGCGCATATAGGAGAGCGCGGATAGGAGAGTGCATATAGGAGAGCGCGGATAGGAGAGCGCGGATAGGAGAGTGCATATAGGAGAGCGCGAATAGGAGAGTGCGGATAGGAGAGTGCATATAGGAAAGCGCGGATAGGAGAGAGCGGATAGGAGAGTGGGGATAGGAGAGTGCAGATAGGAGAGCGTGTATAGAAGAGCGCGGATAGGAGAGAGCGGATAGGAGAGCGGGGATAGGAGAGCGGGGATAGGAAAGTGCGGATAGGAGAGCGCGGATAGAAGAGTGGGGATAGGAGAGTGCAGATAGGAGAGCGTGTATAGAAGAGCACGGATAGGAGAGAGCGGATAGGAGAGTGCGGATAGGAGAGCGCGGATAGAAGAGTGGGGATAGGAGAGTGCGGATAGGAGAGCGCGGATAGAAGAGTGGGGATAGGAGAGTGCGGATAGCAGAGAGCGGATAGGAGAGCGCGGATATGAGAGCGGGGATAGGAGAGCGGGGATAGGAGAGCGGGGATAGGAGAGTGCGGATAGGAGAGCGGGGATAGGAGAGCGGGGATAGGAGAGCGCGGATAGGAGAGAGCGGATAGGAGAGCGGGGATAGGAGAGCGGGGATAGGAGAGTGCGGATAGGAGAGCGGGGATAGGAGAGTGCGGATAGGAGAGCGGGGATAGGAGAGCGCGGATAGGAGAGCGGGGATAGGAGAGCGGGGATAGGAGAGAGCAGATAGGAGAGCGGGGATAGGAGAGTGCGGATAGGAGAGAGCAGATAGGAGAGCGGGGATAGGAGAGTGCGGATAGGAGAGCGGGGATAGGAGAGCGCGGATAGGAGAGCGGGGATAGGAGAGCGCGGATAGGAGAGCGGGGATAGGAGAGCGGGGATAGGAGAGAGCAGATAGGAGAGCGTGGATGGGAGAGCGGGGATAGGAGAGCGGGGATAGGAGAGCGGGGATAGGAGAGCGGGGATAGGAGAGCGGGGATAGGAGAGCGGGGATAGAAGAGGGCGGATAGGAGAGCGCGGATAGGAGAGCGCGGATAGGAGAGCGCGGATAGGAGAGCGCGGATAGGAGAGCGGGAATAGGAGAGCGTGGATAGGAGAGCGGGGATAGGAGAGCGGGGATAGGAGAGCGCGGATAGGAGAGCGGGGATAGGAGAGCGGGGATAGGAGAGCGGGGATAGGAGAGCGCGGATAGGAGAGCGCGGATAGGAGAGCGCGGATAGGAGAGCGCGGATAGGAGAGCGGGAATAGGAGAGCGTGGATAGGAGAGCGGGGATAGGAGAGCGGGGATAGGAGAGCGCGGATAGGAGAGCGCGGATAGGAGAGCGCGGATAGGAGAGAGAGGACAGGAGAGCGCGGACAGGAGAGCGCGGATAGGAGAGCGCGGATAGGAGAGTGCATATAGGAGAGTGCGGATAGGAGAGCGCGGATAGGAGAGCGCGGATAGGAGAGCGCGGATAGCAGAGGTTTTATGCCCCTATAAGTGATCAGTGATGAATGAGCAGCTGATCGCTGGATATTTTACATGAAGTGACTTTGGTTCCTATGCGCGTTTGTTCGGCTGATAATTTAGAGGGTCAGGAAGGGGTCAGCAGGAGACCCTAAGACTTAAAGTGAATCAGATTATACAGAATATTAAAGAGGGGTCCTCTGTGTGAATAATTCCTGACCCCCAGTCATCCACTGTCATCTGTTTCTGTGAAGTTTTATTTTTCCCTGCAGCGCCACCACAGGGGAAGTGAAGCATTGCACGGTGTCCATTCACATAAATGGAGTATTTGGTGATACAAGGGCAGGTGGGGTCCTCCAGAGTAAGAGACCCTCTTTATAACTGCTCACTGGACAAGCCCTCCAACATCTGCTGTCACCTTATCAATGATTCCCATGGCGTATGGCAGTGGTCTTCAACCTGCGGACCTCCAGATGTTGCAAAACTACAACTCCCATCATGCCCGGACAGCCAACGGCTGTCCGGGCATGCAGGGAGTTGTAGTTTTGCAACATCTGGAGGTCCGCAGGTTGAAGACCACTGGCGTATGGTGTATTAGTCTCCACTGCAGCTCCTGCAATCTGTTCATGAACCAGGAGGTGCTGGATGAACAGATTTATAGTCTGCACAGCAGGGAATTGTGGGAGGACATAATCAGGAAGGGGGGGGGGAGGGGTTATCATTCCCTGCGCCGATGCAGAGTTGCAAAATTGTGCAAATTTTTGCACAAAGTAGGAGTTTGCGCAACATTTTTATGCAAAGACAAAGCTTGCAAAATTGCGCAATTTTGCAACTCTTCGCAGGTGCATAGACAAAGAGAGTATAAATAATAAAGCCATCAGTGAGAACGCTGTGTACGGGGGCTGACGGGATGCGCGCTCATTCTCTTTACGTCTCACGTTCGCACCGTACAGTGTGATCCGTGGACTTGAACACTGCGATTAAGTGGTAATCCTCTGTGTACAAAATGCTCGCAGGTTGTTGATGCAGCCAGGGCCGGGCTAATGCCGCATAATCTGAAAGGTGCTTGTTAAGTGTTTGATCTCTACAAAGCATGTGACAGCCTTTCATTTGTTAAAATAGCGGCTACTGTAACGCTGCCGCCGGGGTCCTGGGCTCGGGAGCCGCTCATTACCATGCAAATGAAGGCAAATCCTCATTCCAGGGTGTCAATGTCAGTGAAAGGCAAAGAAGTGTTTACCAACCCCCCCAGATGAAGCTGAGCCGAGTGCGTAACTCAGACTATTCCACCGATCGGAGTGTGAGCTTTAGGCCCGTCCGTACATCGCACCGTCTGGGTGACTGATCTGTGGGTGACACTTACAGGCCGGTGGCAGATCTGTGGCTCCTGCTGAGGTGAGGGACGTAGCCCCTCGAAACCCCAGATCTGAGCCCCCTGTTGCTTATGTGCAACCTCTGCAAGAGACCACCACTTTGAGTAGACCACCCCCAGACCTGTGATAGATTTCCAGATCCACATTTACTATGCATTCTTTGAGAAAATCCCCAGAAACCAAGGACTCTGCTGCCTGTACCTACTCTGGGGGGACTCTGCTGCCGCCTGTACTTACTGTGGTGGAACTCTGCTGCCTATACCTTCTGTGGGGGAACTCTGCTGCTTGTACCTACTGGGGGGGAACTCTGCTGCTGCCTATACCTACTGTGAGGGAACTCTGCTGCCTGTACCTACTGTTTGGGAACTCTGCTGCCACATATACCTACTGTGAGTGAACTCTGCTGCCACCTATACCTACTGTGTGGGAACTCTGCTGCCACCTATACCTACTGTGTGGGAACTCTGCTGCCACCTATACCTACTGTTTGGGGACTCTGCTGTCGCCTATATCTACTGTTAGGGAACTTTGCTGCCACCTATACCTACTGTGGGGAACTCTGCTGCCGCCTACACCTACTGTGGGGGAACTGCTGCTTACCAAATCTGGGGGACTATCTACTATGTTCCTACCTAGCTAATATGGGTGCAAACTACCAAACTAATAGGGGGGCTACCTACTACCTACATAGGGGGATTTCATACAGGTGCAGCTATCTGGGGAATTTACCTACAGGGGGCATGACTACCTTCCTGGGGGACATTAACTACCTGGGGGTATGATCTACTAGGGGCCACTACCTCTTGGGGACACTACCTACCTGGGGACATTACCTACCTGTAACTTCCGTAAGCAACACCTTATATTCTGTCCGCTAACACAAAATACTCTGATAATGCCCTTCTCGAGACTAGACTCTGGATCTGCCACTGGGTGGAGGGAGGTGCTGGCTACCTACTTGACTAACTACCTGGCTATGCAAACTACCTGGCTACCTATGTACATACCTGGCTTTCATACATGGCTGCCTAACTACCAAGTTAGCCACCTACCTACATGCCTGGCTACCTACCTACCTAGCTAGTCACCTACCTACATATCTGGCTACCTGATATATCTAACTAGTTAATTACCTACCTGGCTACCTACCTACCTGCCCTTTTATTGTGTAGGACACCAAGGAGGGCATTATTACAGTATGTGGGCATATAGATGGAGAGATTATGGGGCCTATATATGGGGAGGGCACTGGAAAAATGCAGAGTCTAACATGTTTTTCCTGCAGATGTGAAGAGATCGAGATGGCGGTTTGATCCGGACAGAGAAGAAAAGAGGACACCGCCGATCAAAAAAGACGTAAAGTCCCGAGATATAACTGTAAGCACTTATATGGTATACAGATCCTGTGTACAGCTGATATCTACCGCCATATGGTCCTGTATATAGTCACTTATATGGTATACACATCCTGTGTACAGCTGATATCTACCGCCATATGGTCCTGTATATAATCACTTATATGGTATACAGATCCTGTGTACAGCTGATGTATGAACTGTATGATCCCTCCTAGGTATTCCTGAGTGTTGTCAGTCCGCCCCTGGTAGGCAGCTAATCATTGAGTACAGGCTGTAAGTGTACATTGGTGTGGTGCTCCTGTACGGTACAGAACAACTTACACTTACAGCTTTTAAGTTACAAAGCTGTGAATTGTGAGATGAACCCCCCTAGTGGGTGGCACCTGGGGCGGACACCCCCCTCTCTCCCTAATAGTGATAGGACTGTGATGACAGCAATCACACTCCTATCACCCCCAGGCAGCCGATGCAGCTCTGGAGGTGACTGCAGTATAAGACAGCAGAACAGTAAGTGCATCTCTAGAGGTGACAGGAGGAAAAGACATGATGTTACAGCATAATAGTGACTACAGCTCTGGAGGTGACTAGAGTATAAGATATAATGCAAAAGCAGAATAGTGATTGCAGCTCTGGAGGTAACTGGGGGATAAAACACGACATGACAGCAGAATAGTGAGTGCAGCTTTAGAAATGACTGGAGGAGTAGGCATGATGTAACAACTGAATAGTGGCTTCAACTCTGGAGCTGACAGGTGGATAGGACATGGTGTAACTGCAGAATAGTGAGTGCAGCTCTGAAAGTGATGGCATGATGTAATAGCAGAATAGTGAGTGCAGCTCTGAAGGTGATGGCATGATGTAATAGCAGAATAGTGAGTGCAGCTCTGAAGGTGATGGCATGATGTAATAGCAGAATAGTGAGTGCAGCTCTGAAGGTGATGGCATGATGTAATAGCAGAATAGTGAGTGCAGCTCTGAAGGTGATGGCATGATGTAATAGCAGAATAGTGAGTGCAGCTCTGAAGGTGATGGCATGATGTAATAGCAGAATAGTGAGTGCAGCTCTGAAGGTGATGGCATGATGTAATAGCAGAATAGTGAGTGCAGCTCTGAAGGTGATGGCATGATGTAATAGCAGAATCGTGAGTGCAGCTCTGAAGGTGATGGCATGATGTAATAGCAGAATCGTGAGTGCAGCTCTGAAGGTGATGGCATGATGTAATAGCAGAATAGTGAGTGCAGCTCTGAAGGTGATGGCATGATGTAATAGCAGAATAGTGAGTGCAGCTCTGAAGGTGATGGCATGATGTAATAGCAGATTAGAGAGTACAACTCTGGAAGTGACTAGCGTATAAGATATGATACAAGAGCAGAATAGTGGCTGCAGCTCTGGAGGTGACTGGAGGATAAGGTATAGTGTAACAGCAGAACAGTAAGTGCAGCTCTGGAGGTAACTAGAGGATAAGACATTGTGTAACAGCAGAATAGTGAGTGTGGCTCTGGAGGTGACTGGAGGATAAGATATGATGTAACAGCAGAACAGTGAGTGCAGCTCTGGAGGTGACTAGAGGATAAAACATGATGTAACAGCAGAACAGTGAGTGCAGCTATGGAGGTGACTAGAGCATAAGACATGATGTAACAGCAGAACAGTGAGTGCAGCTCTGGAGGTGACTGGAGGATAAGACATGATGTAACAGCAGAACAGTGAGTGCAGCTCTGGAGGTGACTATTGGATAAGACATGATGTAACAGCAGAACAGTGAGTGCAGCTCTGGAGGTGACTGGATTATAAGACATTGTGTAATAGCAGAATAGTGAGTGCACACACACACACACACACACACACACACACACACACATACTCCTTCTGCTTCTTCCTCTGTGCAGTAAAGCTTAAGGACCTGCGGGTCATGTGACTCAGGTCCTTCAGCATTCTTCTGCACAGATTGTGTAGGGGAGAATTCCTGCAGAAAAGTAAGATATGATACCCCCTCTGCCCTGTCTGCCCCAGGTACATGTCCCCCCTGGGTATCCTCCTGCAATAGCTGTTAGGGATCAGGGAGTAATGATATGAAGGTAAGAACATAATATATAATAGGTCTGTATATAATATATAATAGGTCAGTATATAATATATAATAGGTCTGTATATAATATATAATAAGTCTGTATATAATATATAATAGGTCTGTATATAATATATAATTGGTCTGTATATAATATATAATAGGTCTGTATATAATATATAATAGGTCTGGATATAATATATAATAGGTCTGTATATAATATATAATAGGTCTGTATATAATATATAATAGGTCGGTATATAATATATAATAGGTCTGTATATAATATATAGTAGGTCAGTATATAATATATAGTAGGTCTGTATATAATATATAATTGGTCTGTATGTAATATATAATAAGTCTGTATATAATATATAAGTCTGTATATAATATATAGTAGGTCTGTATATAATATATAATAGGTCTGTATATAATATATAGTAGGTCTGTATGTAATATATAATAGGTCTGTATATAATAGGTCTGTATGTAATATATAATAGGTCTGTATATAATATATAATTGGTCTGTATATAATATATAGTAGGTCAGTATATAATATATAGTAGGTCTGTATATAATATATAATTGGTCTGTATATAATATATGTCTGTATATAATATATAGTAGGTCTGTATATAATATATAATAGGTCTGTATATAATAGGTCTGTATATAATATATAGTAGGTCTGTATGTAATATATAATAGGTCTGTATATAATAGGTCTGTATATAATATATAATAGGTCTGTATATAATAGGTCTGTATATAATATATAATAGGTCTGTATATAATATATGTCACGATTCGGCTTACAGGTTGTGGATCCTCTGTGTCAGCGAGGGATTGGCGTGGACCGTGCTGGTGGACCGGTTCTAGGTTGCTACTGGTTTTCACCAGAGCCCGCCGCAAAGCGGGATGGTCTTGCTGCGGCAGTAGCAACCAGGTCGTATCCACTAGCAACGGCTCAACCTCGCTGACTGCTGAGAAGGCGTGGGACAGAAGGACTAGGCAGAGGCAAGGTCAGACGTAGCAGAAGGTCGGGGCAGGCGGCAAGGTTCGTAGTCAGGATGGATAGCAGAAGTTCTGGTACACAGGCTTTAGACACACTAAACGCTTTCACTGGCACAAGGCAACAAGATCCGGCAAGGGAGTGCATGGGAGGAGATCAGATATAGCCAGGGAGCAGGTGGAAGCTAATTAAGCTAATTGGGCCAGGCACCAATCATTGGTGCACTGGCCCTTTAAGTCTCAGAGAGCTGGCGCGCGCGCGCCCTAGAGAGCGGAGCCGCGCGCGCCAGCACATGACAGGAGGGGCCCGGGACGGGTAAGTGACCTGGGATGCGATTCGCGAGCGGGCGCGTCCCGCTGTGCGAATCGCATTCCCGACGGCCATGACAGTGCAGCGCTCCCGGTCAGCGGGACTGACCGGGGCGCTGCAGGGAGAGAGACGCCGTGAGTGCTCCGGGGAGGAGCGGGGACCCGGAGCGCTAGGCGTAGCAGTACCCCCCCCCATAGGTCTCCCCCTTTTTTTGTCCGACAACTGCTTTACCTGGGACGAGGACACCGGGAGTGAATGGAGGGTTTCCTCAAAGGCAGGCAGTACAGCAGGAGTGGGAATGGGGAGGGAGGGCAGAGGGTGAAGCTTGGCACGGGGCAGGGTGACACAAGGACGGGGGCCATGAGGAGGCACTGAGGCTTGCCTGACGGGACTGGGAGGGGGGGAGAGGCATCTCTTGTGGCAGGCAGAGTCCCAGTTCTTGATCTCCCGGTGGTCCAGTCAAGGGTGGGAGAATGAAGCCGGAGCCATGGCAGACCGAGGAGGACCTCAGAGGTGCAGTTGGGAAGGACGAAGAACTCAATCACTTCGTGATTGGGTCCAATACACATCAGGAGGGGTTCTGTGCGGTAACGCACGGTGCAATCCAATCTGACTCCATTGACCGCGGAAATGTAGAGCGGCTTGACGAGACGGGTCACCGGGATGCGGAATTTATTCACCAAAGAATCCAGAATAAAATTCCCAGAGGCACCAGAGTCCAAGCAGGCCACGGCTGAGAGGGAGGAGTTGGCTGAAGGAGAAATCCGCACGGGCACCGTGAGACGTGGAGAAGCAGACTTAGAACCAAGAGACGCCACACCCACGTGAGCTGGGTGCGTGCGTGCGTTTCCCAGACGTGGAGGACGAATAGGGCAATCCACCAAGAAATGCTCGGTACTGGCACAGTAGAGACAGAGATTTTCTTCCCTACGGCGATTCCTCTTTTCCTGGGTCAGGCGAGACCGATCCACTTGCATGGCCTCCTCGGCGGGAGGCCCAGGCGTAGACTGCAAAGGATACTGTGAGAGAGGTGTCCAGAGATCTAAGTCTTTTTCCTGGCGGAGCTCTTGATGTCGCTCAGAAAAACGCATGTCAATGCGGGTGGCCAAATGGATGAGTTCTTGCAGGTTGGCAGGAATCTCTCGTGCGGCCAGCACATCCTTGATTGGATAGGCCTTTTTTAAAGGTCGCGCAGAGAGCCTCGTTATTCCATGATAATTCGGAAGCAAGAGTACGAAATTGGATGGCGTACTCGCCCACTGAAGAATTACCCTGGACCAGGTTCAACAGGGCAGTCTCGGCAGAAGAAGCTCGGGCTGGTTCCTCGAAGACACTACGGACCTCAGCGAAGAAGGCCTGGACTGTGGCTGTGGCAGGATCATTGCGGTCCCAGAGCGGTGTGGCCCAAGACAAGGCCTTTCCAGACAGAAGACTCACTACGAACGCCACCTTAGACCGTTCTGTAGGAAACAAGTCCGACAACATCTCCATATGCAGGGAACATTGAGACAGAAATCCACGGCAGAGTCTAGAGTCCCCATCAAATTTGTCCGGCAGGGACAAGCGGAGGCTAGGAGCGGCCACTCGCTGCGGAGGAGGTGCAGGAGCTGGCGGAGGAGATGGTTGCTGCTGTAGCAGAGGCAGAAGTTGCTGTAACATGGCGGTCAACTGCGACAGCTGCTGTCCTTGTTGGGCAATCTGCTGCGATTGCTGAGCGACCACCGTGGGAAGGTCAGCGAGACTTGGCAGCGGCACCTCAGCGGGATCCATGGCCGGATCTACTGTCACGATTCGGCTTACAGGTTGTGGATCCACTGTGTCAGCGAGGGATTGGCGTGGACCGTGCTGGTGGACCGGTTCTAAGAGGCTACTGGTGTTCACCAGAGCCCGCCGCAAAGCGGGATGGTCTTGCTGCGGCAGTAGCAACCAGGTCGTATCCACTAGCAACGGCTCAACCTCGCTGACTGCTGAGAAGGCATGGGACAGAAGGACTAGGCAGAGGCAAGGTCAGACGTAGCAGAAGGTCGGGGCAGGCGGCAAGGTTCGTAGTCAATATGGATAGCAGGAGTTCAGGTAACACAGGCTTGGACAACACTAAACGCTTTCACTGGCACAAGGCAACAAGATCCGGCAAGGGAGTGCAGGGGCAGTGAGCAGATATAGCCAGGGAGCAGGTGGAAGCCAATTAAGCTAATTGGGCCAGGCACCAATCATTGGTGCACTGGCCCTTTAAGTCTCAGAGAGCTGGCGTGCGCGCGCCCTAGAGAGCGGAGCCGCGCGCGCCAGCACATGACAGCAAGGGACCGGGACGGGTAAGTGACCTGGGATGCGAGTCGCGAGCGGGCGCGTCCCGCTGTGCGAATCGCATCCCCGACGGCCATGAAAGTGCAGCGCTCCCGGTCAGCGGGACTGACCGGGGCGCTGCAGGGAGAAAGACGCCGTGAGCGCTCCGGGGAGGAGCGGGGACCCGGAGCGCTAGGCGTAACAATATATAATAGGTCTGTATATAATATATAATAAGTCTGTATATAATATATAATAAGTCTGTATATAATATATAATAGGTCTGTATATAATATATAAAAAGTCTGTATATAATATATAATAGGTCTGTATGTAATATATAATTGGTCTGTATATAATATATAATAAGTCTGTATATAATATATAGTAGGTCAGTATATAATATATAATAGGTCTGTATATAATATATAATTGGTCTGTATGTAATATATAATAGGTCTGTATATAATATATAATTGGTCTGTATATAATATATAATAGGTCTGTATATAATATATAATTGGTCTGTATATAATAGGTCTGTATATAATATATAATAGGTCTGTATATAATATATAATTGGTCTGTATATAATATATAATAGGTCTGTATATAATATATAATTGGTCTGTATGTAATATATAATAGGTCTGTATATAATATATAATAGGTCTGTATGTAATATATAATAGGTCTGTATATAATATATAATAGGTCTGTATGTAATATATAATTGGTCTGTATATAATATATAATAAGTCTGTATATAATATATAGTAGGTCAGTATATAATATATAATAGGTCTGTATATAATATATAATTGGTCTGTATGTAATATATAATAGGTCTGTATATAATATATAATTGGTCTGTATATAATATATAATAGGTCTGTATATAATATATAATTGGTCTGTATATAATAGGTCTGTATATAATATATAATAGGTCTGTATATAATATATAATTGGTCTGTATATAATATATAATAGGTCTGTATATAATATATAATTGGTCTGTATGTAATATATAATAGGTCTGTATATAATATATAATTGGTCTGTATGTAATATATAATAGGTCTGTATATAATATATAATTGGTCTGTATGTAATATATAATAGGTCTGTATATAATATATAATAGGTCTGTATGTAATATATAATAGGTCTGTATATAATATATAATTGGTCTGTATGTAATATATAATAGGTCTGTATATAATATATAATAGGTCTCAGACACGGCCCCTCAGGTATCGCCCCCGACCTGTCAGTCCGCTCCTGCGCTAATCTCTTTGTCACCCTTGGGTCATTGCTGCCTGTCTGTCATGTCAGGAAGACTTTCCTGGATGCACCTATGTAGTGTTGTGTCTCCGGACCACCGCTGTGTGAGTAAAGTCTATGTCCAGTGAACATCCTGTAGACGTCCATCAGTAGTTTCTGTAACCAGAGGACATATATTATATTACACTTTACATGTCCGTGTGCTAAGAACCTAAGGTTTACTAAACTCCGTAATACGAAAGCAAGAATTAAAGGTACAGTGACCAAATATCCATTCTGACTAAATTACATTAACATCACAAGTTATATAAAAAATAAACAGGAAAACAAACAAACAACCTTTGTATTCGCACCAAAAGTTTAAAGGGGTACTCCACCCCTAGACATCTTATCCCCTATCCAAATGATAGGGGATAAGATGTCTGATCGCGGGGGTCCCACCACTGGGGACCCCCACGATCTCCCTGCTGCCACCAGCATTCCTTTAGAGCATTGTTTCCCAACCAGGGTGCCTCCAGCCGTAGCAAAACTACAAGTCCCAGCATGCCCGGACAGCCTTCGGCTGTCCGGGCATGCTGGAAGTTGTAGTTTTGCAACAGCTGGAGGCACCCTGGTTGGTAAACACTGATTTAGAGCGTTGGGTGCAGCGCTGGAGGCTCGTGACATCACGGCCACACCCCCTCAATGCAAGTCTATGGAAGGGGCTGTGACGTCACGAGGCTCCGCCCCACATCGCCAGTCATCCAGCGGAGTTCACTCCGTGCACCGAATGTCTGGGGTGCCACAGCTGAGACCATGGGGGTCCCCGCGATCAAGCATCTTTGTATAGGGGACAAGATGTCTAGGGGCGGAGTACCCCTTTTGAGTAAAGTTGTTCATTGGCATCCAGGTGTCCATGAAGGCCCATGAGGTCTCATCTCTGCACTTTGTACAAGGGAACAACTTCCTTGACAGAAAGATAATTGCGGGTCACCAATCTGACATAAAGGACTACTACACCCAGCATAACCCTCTACCCATAACCCTGGCTCCTTGGGGATGATGTCCCTCCCATTACCCATCGCCCCCTGCTCCGTGCCATCTGCCTGTTTGTTGTGCTGCATTGGCCTGAGGCGACATTTATCTTCCTCTGTAACCTACAATTTATCAGAGATTCCTTTTTGATATGAATCCCGTCTGCTGACTCAGCTCCGCGCCCAGGACATTCAGCTCTCCAGTCTGTAGTGGTGCCAAGTAACTAATCGCCACAATTACCCACCCGGGCATGATCCTCACCGAACGCAACTGTCACAGCGAGCGCTCCAGTCTTCACCTCCGGACCGAAGCGCCCACTACCTCAGTCCTCTGCTCCGGGGCCTCGGCGTCTCATGGTCAGACGTACTGACCGGGAGCGCGGGTCTCACAGTGGCAGAGACGTGGCTAGCGTAGCGGCTGGTCCCTGCTCACGTGCCGCGTCCCTGTATCCCTTACCTGCTCCCCGCGCGGCGCTCTGCTCTCCTGGATCCCTGCGCGCGCGGCCCCGCTCTCTAGGGCGTGCGCGCGCCGGCTTCAGTAAATTTAGAGGGCCAGCGCACCGGTGATTGGTGCGCTGGTTCCTCACCTCCCACTGGTCCTTCCCAATAAAAGGCACCTGCCCCTTCTGCCCCTGCCGGATCTTTGTGCCTTTGAGAAAGCGTTCCCTACTGTGATTATTGCCTTGCCAGTTGCCGAACCCATTGCTACCGTATACTCGCCTGTGAACCCTTGCCGCCTGCCCTGACCTCTGCTCCGACTATGCTCTTGCCTGCTCCCTGTGTACCACGCTATATCAGCTGCCAGAGAGGTCGAGTTGCTACTGGAGGATACGACCTGGTGGTTACCGCCGCAGCAAGTCCATCCCGCCTTGCGGCGGGCTCTGATGAAAACCAGTAACTGCTTAGAACCGGTCCTCTGGTACAACCCGCGTTATCGCCTCTCTGGTCCAGAGGATCCACTACCTATCCTGCCGGTACGTGACAGCAACGTGTCCAAACGGGGACACATACACCAGACGTACAGTGCTGTCTGCATGGAGGGATGTGGAGTGTGCGGTGTGAGGGCCCTGGGGAGCCCCTCACCAAACCACAAGGTCTAACCTACTGCTCTGCGTCCTTTACAGCGCCCCCTTGGGTTACTGGGAGGTTGGTTTATAGTCTAATGTTATCCCTGGTACAGACTGGAGCCCAAGTCCTCAGCTCTGCTAATCTGTGAGTTACCTGCCCGCTTAGGGATAGGCAACTTTGACTGCCTGGACTGGTGGGCAGTCAGGGGTTAAGCAAAAGGGCCAGGCCGACCAGAGGGATTAATCAACAGTCTAAGGGGGTGGGGGGTACTGTTAGTCCCCTCCCTTTGGGTATAAAAGGTTGGTTGGTTCTCCCCTCTCCCTCTTTGTGCCTTACCAGTGTCCCTGGGGAATCTTGCCCTCCCTCCCTATTTTTGTTGTATTTATTGTATATTTTCTTTATCTGTCCATATATATATATATATATATATATATATATATATATATATATGGTGTCTTGTTCGCAGTTTTGTATTGTGTGCTGTGTATTTGTTTTGTATTGTGCCCTTTTTGCTTTTGTTTCTGTATCTTTTGTCTTTCTTTGTGGTCACAGCTGGCAGGAGAGATCATCAGCAGTGGATGGCGGAGGCTGATGGGTACTTGCACGTTGGGCATACTGATGTCCGGCATACTGCCTATATTTAAATATAGTTGATAAGTTAATGGTTAACTGCTAAGCAGTAGGTTTATATTGTTATTACTACCTTATTAAAGTGGTGACCGACCACTCAGTCCATTCAAAAGGTAATTCTTGTCATTTGTCTTAATTCTGGATTGGGTGTAGAGTTATATATCTCCTGTATATTGTTACGCCGAGAGCTCCGGGTCCCCGCGCCTCCCCGGAGCGCTCGCGGCGTTCCTCTCTCTGCAGCGCCCCGGTCAGACCCGCTGACCGGGAGCGCTGCACTGACATTGCCGGCGGGGATGCGATTCGCATAGCGGGACGCGCCCGCTCACGAATCGCATCCCAAGTCACTCACCTGTCCCGGTCCCCGGCTGTCACGTCCTGGCGCGCGCGTCTCCGCTCCTTAGGGTGCGCGCGCGCCAGCTCTCTGAGATTTAAAGGGCCAGTGCACCAATGATTGGTGCCTGGCCCAATCAGCCTAATTAGCTTCCACCTGCTCCCTGGCTATAATAACTCACTTCCCCTGCACTTCCTTGCCGGATCTTGTTGCCTTGTGCCAGTGAAAGCGTTTAGTATTGTCCAAGCCTGTGTTACCTGATCTCCTGCTATCCTCATTGACTACGAACCTTGCCGCCTGCCCCGACCTTCTGCTACGTCTGACCTTGCCTCTGCCTAGTCCTTCTGTCCCACGCCTTCTCAGCAGTCAGCGAGGTTGAGCCGTTGCCGGTGGATACGAACTGGTTGCTACCGCCGCAGCAAGACCATCCCGCTTTGCGGCGGGCTCTGGTGAACACCAGTAGCAACCTAGAACCGGTCCACCGGCACGGTCCACGCCAATCCCTCGCTGACACAGAGGATCCACATCCAGCTAGCCGAATCGTTACATATATAGTGATATGGACCATGCTGGTATAACCTGGTATATACTGTATATAATTATATATGTACAGCTGGTATAAGTTATATATCTCCTGTATATAGTGATATGGACCATGCTGGTATAACCTGGGTATATACTGTATATAATATATATGTACAGCTGGTATAAGTTATATATCTCCTGTATATAGTGATATTGACCATGCTGGTTTAACCTGGGTATATACTGTATATAATATATATATACAGCTGGTATAAGTTATATATCTCCTGCATATAGTGATATGGACCATGCTGGTATAACCTGGTATATATTGTATATAATATATATGTACAGCTGGTATAAGTTATATATCTCCTGTATATAGTGATATGGACCATGCTGGTATAACCTGGGTATATACTGTATATAATATATATGTACAGCTGGTATAAGTTATATATCTCCTGTATATAGTGATATGGACCATGCTGGTATAACCTGGGTATATACTGTATATAATATATATGTACAGCTGGTATAAGTTATATATCTCCTGTATATAGTGATATGGACCATGCTGGTATAACCTGCTATATACTGTATATAATATATATGTACAGCTGGTATAAGTTATATATCTCCTGTATATAGTGATATGGACCATGCTGGTATAACTTGGTATATACTGTATATAATATATATGTACAGCTGGTATAAGTTATATATCTCCTGTATATAGTGATATGGACCATGCTGGTATAACCTGGGTATATACTGTATATAATATATATGTACAGCTGTTATAAGTTATATATCACCTGTATATAGTGATATGGACCATGCTGGTATAACCTGGTATATACTGTATATAATATATATGTACAGCTGGTATAAGTTATATATCTCCTGTATATAGTGATATGGACCATGCTGGTATAACCTGGGTATATACTGTATATAATATATATGTACAGCTGGTATAAGTTATATATCACCTGTATATAGTGATATGGACCATGCTGGTATAATCTGGTATATACTGTATATAATATATATGTACAGCTGGTATAAGTTATATATCTCCTGTATATAGTGATATGGACCATGCTGGTATAACCTGGGTATATACTGTATATAATATATATGTACAGCTGGTATAAGTTATATATCACCTGTTTATAGTGATATGGACCATGCTGGTATAACCTGGGTATATACTGTATATAATATATATGTACAGCTGGTATAAGTTATATATCTCCTGTATATAGTGATATGGTCCATGCTGGTATATACTGTATATAATATATATGTACAGCTGGTATAAGTTATATATCTCCTGTATATAGTGATATGGACCATGCTGGTATAACCTGGTATATACTGTATATAATATATATGTACATCTGGTATAAGTCATATCTCTCCTGTATATAGTGATATGGACCATGCTGGTATAACCTGGGTATATACTGTATATAATATATATGTACAGCTGGTTTAAGTTATATATGTTACGCCGAGCGCTCCGGGTCCCCGCTCCTCCCCGGAGCGCTCGCTACACTCTCCTCACTGCAGCGCTCCGGTCAGATCCACTGACCCGGGGCGCTGCGATTCCGCCTCCAGCCGGGATGCGATTCGCGATGCGGGTAGCGCCCGCTCGCGATGCGCACCCCGGCTCCCGTACCTGACTCGCTCCCCGTCGGTCCTGTCCCGGCGCGCGCGGCCCCGCTCCTTAGGGCGCGCGCGCGCCGGGTCTTTGCGATTTAAAGGGCCACTGCGCCGCTGATTGGCGCAGTGGTTCCAATTAGTCTGATCACCTGTGCACTTCCCTATATCACCTCACTTCCCTTGCACTTCCTTGCCGGATCTTGTTGCCATCGTGCCAGTGAAAGCGTTTCCTTGTGTGTTCCTAGCCTGTGTTCCAGACCTCCTGCCGTTGCCCCTGACTACGATCCTTGCTGCCTGCCCCGACCTTCTGCTACGTCCGACCTTGCTTCTGTCTACTCCCTTGTACCGCGCCTATCTTCAGCAGCCAGAGAGGTGAGCCGTTGCTGGTGGATACGACCTGGTCACTACCGCCGCAGCAAGACCATCCCGCTTTGCGGCGGGCTCTGGTGAAAACCAGTAGTGACTTAGAACCGGTCCACTAGCACGGTCCACGCAGTCCCTCTCTGGCACAGAGGATCCACCTCCTGCCAGCCGGCATCGTGACAATATATCTCCTATATATAGTGATATGGACCATGCTGATATAACCTGGTATATACTGTATATAATATATATGTACAGCTGGTATAAGTTATATATCACCTGTATATAGTGATATGAACCATGCTGGTATAACCTGGTATATACTGTATATAATACATATGTACAGCTGGTATAAGTTAGATATCTCCTGTATATAGTGATATGGACCATGCTGGTATAACCTGGGTATATACTGTATATAATATATATGTACAGCTGGTATAAGTTAGATATCTCCTGTATATAGTGATATGGACCATGCTGGTATAACCTGGTATATACTGTATATAATATATATGTACAGCTGGTATAAGTTATATATCTCCTGTATATAGTGATATAGACCATGCTGGTATAACCTGGTATATATACTGTATATAATATATATGTACAGCTGGTATAAGTTATATATATCTCCTGTATATAGTGATATGGACCATGCTGGTATAACCTGGTATATACTGTATATAATACATATGTACAGCTGGTATAAGTTAGATATCTCCTGTATATAGTGATATGGACCATGCTGGTATAACCTGGGTATATACTGTATATAATATATATGTACAGCTGGTATAAGTTATATATCTCCTGTATATAGTGATATGGACCATGCTGGTATAACCTGGTATATACTGTATATAATATATATGTACAACTGGTATAAGTTATATATCTCCTGTATATAGTGATATGGACCATGCTGGTATAACCTGGTATATACTGTATATAATATATATGTACAGCTGGTATAAGTTATATATCACCTGTATATAGTGATATGGACCATGCTGGTATAACCTGGTATATACTGTATATAATATATATGTACAGCTGGTATAAGTTATATATCTCCTGTATATAGTGATATGGACCATGCTGGTATAACCTGGTATATACTGTATATAATATATATGTACAGCTGGTATAAGTTATATATCTCCTGTATATAGTGATATGGACCATGCTGGTATAACCTGGGTATATACTGTATATAATATATATGTACAGCTGGTATAAGTTAGATATCTCCTGTATATAGTGATATGGACCATGCTGGTATAACCTGGTATATACTGTATATAATATATATGTACAGCTGGTATAAGTTATATATCTCCTGTATATAGTGATATGGACCATGCTGGCATATCCTGGGTATTTACATATCTGGTATAAGGATATTGTCACTAGATCGATGATAATGTAGTTTATAGCTTAGATTTTCTGTGATTTTTTGGACAATGTTTGGGGTTCCTCAGGGGTTCAGCTCTTCTATGTTGGGGGTCTGGGGGGGGGGGGGGGGGATCTGATGGATCCTGGCCAGTGTCCTTTATACACAGTCTGTAGAGGTTCTTCTCCGTCATGTTTCTCTTGGTTTTGATGATCTTGGTGTTTTTTCCTCACGTCATGCCCGTCTGCTCCTCTCCTAAGTTCATCGCCGTTCCTCCTGAGAGCCGGTGGTTTCTTCATCTGATCACGGAGAACCAACCCCATCATTATAATGGTGAGCACAGATCCCAGACAGAATTAAGGGATGACAGACCCTGTTATTTTCCATCTCACCCTTTCAAAAATATCATTGCAAAAACCTCTAAATAGTCGGCTGAACAGAAAACCTTTGTGTGTCTTGTGAATCAGATGAAATCTCTCCCGACCTTTGTGTGGGGTCACAGGTGATATCACTAGTGCGCCGCCAACAAGGTTTCATAGAAATGTCTTAATTATAGCATCTTAAGCAAAAAGAGCCAGTGGGGGGGGGGGATTGCCAAAAAAAGTATCATGTCAGGAGGTCATTGCCTGCCTGGGAGCTGCAATGATGGTGATCACAGGGATAGTGGTCCTCAATGTGATGGTGTAGATGCAAAAATAGAAGGAGGCAATGAAGACCAACACTCATCGTAGGTTCAGTTGTTTACACCAGCCCTGCATCATGGCCAACATCTCCTTACCTTATAGATATTTCCAGTCAACCCTTCTATCTAAAAACCACCATAGAAGGCAGCTGCATCTTGATCTATCTGGGGTGCCCCCTCATCTATGCACATTACATTATTAAAAGTAAAAAACATTTTTTTTTTAATTTTTGCACAAAATATTTTAATGACCATAAATGATCCATCTGACCAGGTCATGTTTCTCTATAGAGATCTGAATCCATCTGACCAGGACATGTTTCTCTATAGAGATCTGGATCCATATGACCAGGACATGTTTCTCTATAGAGATCTGAATCCATCTGACCAGGACATGTTTCTCTATAGAGATCTGGATCCATCTGACCAGGTCATGTTTCTCTATAGAGATCTGGATCCATCTGATCAGGTCATGTTTCTTTATAGAGATCTGGATCCATCTGACCAGGTGATGTTTCTCGATAGAGATCTGGATCCATCTGACCAGGACATGTTTCTCTATAGAGATCTGGATCCATCTGACCAGGACATGTTTCTCTATAGAGATCTGGATCCATCTGACCAGGACATGTTTCTCTATAGAGATCTGGATCCATCTGACCAGGTCATGTTTCTCCACAGAGATCGGGATCCATCTGACCAGGCCATGTTTTTCTATAGAGATCTGGATCCATCTGACCAGGCCATGCTTTTCTATAGAGATCTGCATCCATCTGATCAGGCCATGTTTCTCCACAGAGATCTGGATCCATCTGACCAGACCATGTTTCTCTATAGAGATCTGGATCCATCTGACCAGGTCATGTTTCTCCACAGAGATCTGGATCCATCTGACCAGACCATGTTTCTCTATAGAGATCTGGATCCATCTGACCAGGACATGTTTCTCCACAGATCTGGATCCATCTGACCAGGCCATGTTTCTCTATAGAGATCTGGATCCATCTGATCAGGCCATATTTCTCCATAGAGATCTGGATCCATCTGATCAGGTCATGTTTCTCTATAGAGATCTGGATCCATCTGACCAGGCCATGTTATTCTATAGAGATCTGGATCCATCTGACCAGGCCATGTTTCTCTATAGAGATCTGGATCCATCTGACCAGGACATGTTTCTTTATAGAGATCTGGATCCATCTGACCATGCCATGTTTCTCTATAGAGATCTGGATCCATCTGACCAAGCCATGTTTCTTTATAGAGATCTGGATCCATCTGACCAGGTCATGTTTCTCCACAGATCTGGATCCATCTGACCAGGACATATTTCTCCATAGAGATCTGGATCCATCTGACCATGCCATGTTTCTCCACAGAGATCTGGTACATCTTTATAGAGCTTTGGATCCATCTGACTGCCAAGTTTTTCCATCGAGATCTGGATCCATCTAATCAGTAGTGTTGAGCGGCATAGGCCATATTCGAATTCGCGATACATCGCGAATATATGGACGAATATTCATCATATATTCGCTAAATTCGCATATTCGTAATATTAGCGTAAATTTTCGCATATGCAAAAATTTGCACACCAGTCTCACACAGTAGTATTTGAGCCTTCTTTACACCACACAAGCTGGAAGCAGAGGGGGGTGATCACTGTGATGTGTACTGGGAAGAAAAAAAAATGAATATTCGTAATTGCGAATATATAGTGCTATCCATCTGATCAGGCCATGTTTCTCCACAGAGATCTGGATCCATCTGACCAGGCCATGTTTCTTTATAGAGATCTGGATCCATCTGACCAGGCCATGTTTCTCCACAGATCTGGATCCATCTGACCAGGACATGTTTCTCTATAGAGATCTGGATCCATCTGACCAGGCCATGTTTCTCTATAGAAATCTGGATCCATCTGACCAGGCCATGTTTCTCTATAGAGATCTGGATCCATCTGACCAGGACATGTTTCTCTATAGAGATCTGGATCCATCTGACCAGGCCATGTTTCTTTATAGAGATCTGGATCCATCTGACCAGGCCATGTTTCTCCATAGAGATCTGGATCCATCTGACCAGGTCATTTTTCTCTATAGAGATCTGGTTCCATCTGATCAGGCAATGTTTCTCCACAGAGATCTGGATCCATCTGACCAGGCCATGTTTCTCTATAGAGATCTGGATCCATCTGATCAGGCCATGTTTCTCCACAGAGATCTGGATCCATCTGACCAGACCATGTTTCTTTACAGAAATCTGGATCCATCTGACCAGGTCATGTTTCTCCACAGATCTGGATCCATCTGACCAGGTAATGTTTCTTTATAGAAATCTGGATCCAACTGACCAGTCCATGTTTCTTTATAGAGATCTGGATCCATCTGACCAGACCATGTTTCTCTTTAGAGATCTGGATCCATCTGACCAGGTCATGTTTCTCCACAGATCTGGATCCATCTGACCAGGACATGTTTCTCTATAGAGATCTGGATCCATCTGATCAGGCCATATTTCTCCATAGAGATCTGGATCCATCTGACCAGGTCATTTTTCTCCACAGATCTGGATCCATCTGACCAGGACATGTTTCTCTATAGAGATCTGGATCCATCTGATCAGGCCATATTTCTCCATAGAGATCTGGATCCATCTGATCAGGCCATGTTTCTCCACAGAGATCTGGATCCATCTGACCAGGCCATGTTTCTTTATAGATATCTGGATCCATCTGACCAGGTCATGTTTCTCCACAGATCTGGATCCATCTGACCAGACCATGTTTCTCTATAGAGATCTGGATCAATCTGACCAGGCCATGTTTCTCCACAGAGATCTGGATCCATCTGACCAGGCCATGTTTCTTTATAGAGATCTGGATCCATCTGACCAGGCCATGTTTCTCCACAGATCTGGATCCATCTGACCAGGACATGTTTCTCTATAGAGATCTGGATCCATCTGACCAGGCCATGTTTCTCTATAGAGATCTGGATCCATCTGATCAGGCAATGTTTCTCCACAGAGATCTGGATCCATCTGACCAGGCCATGTTTCTCTATAGAGATCTGGATCCATCTGATCAGGCCATGTTTCTCCACAGAGATCTGGATCCATCTGACCAGACCATGTTTCTTTACAGAAATCTGGATCCATCTGACCAGGTCATGTTTCTCCACAGATCTGGATCCATCTGACCAGACCATGTTTCTCTATAGAGATCTGGATCCATCTGACCAGGTCATTTTTCTCCACAGATCTGGATCCATCTGACCAGGACATGTTTCTCTATAGAGATCTGGATCCATCTGATCAGGCCATATTTCTCTATAGAGATCTTGATCCATCTGACCAGACCATGTTTCTTTACAGATCTCTAGATCCATCTGACCAGGCCGACAAGGCCATGTATCTATATACGAGTCTGGATCCATCTGACCAGGTCATGTTTCTCCACAGATCTGGATCCATCTGACCAGGACATATTTCTCCATAGAGATCTGGATCCATCTGACCAGGCCATGTTTCTCCACAGAGATCTGGATCCATCTGACCAGGCCATGTTTCTTTATAGAGATCTGGATCCATCTGACCAGGCCATGTTTCTCCACAGATCTGGATCCATCTGACCAGGACATGTTTCTCTATAGAGATCTGGATCCATCTGACCAGGCCATGTTTCTCTATAGAGATCTGGATCCATCTGATCAGGCAATGTTTCTCCACAGAGATCTGGATCCATCTGACCAGGCCATGTTTCTCTATAGAGATCTGGATCCATCTGATCAGGCCATGTTTCTCCACAGAGATCTGGATCCATCTGACCAGACCATGTTTCTTTACAGAAATCTGGATCCATCTGACCAGGTCATGTTTCTCCACAGATCTGGATCCATCTGACCAGACCATGTTTCTCTATAGAGATCTGGATCCATCTGACCAGGTCATTTTTCTCCACAGATCTGGATCCATCTGACCAGGACATGTTTCTCTATAGAGATCTGGATCCATCTGATCAGGCCATATTTCTCTATAGAGATCTTGATCCATCTGACCAGACCATGTTTCTTTACAGATCTCTAGATCCATCTGACCAGGCCGACAAGGCCATGTATCTATATACGAGTCTGGATCCATCTGACCAGGTCATGTTTCTCCACAGATCTGGATCCATCTGACCAGGACATATTTCTCCATAGAGATCTGGATCCATCTGACCATGCCATGTTTCTCCACAGAGATCTGGTACATCTTTATGGAGCTTTGGATCCATCTGACTGCCAAGTTTTTCCATCGAGATCTGGATCCATCTAATCAGTAGTGTTGAGCAGCATAGGCCATATTCGAATTCGCGATATATCGCGAATATATGGACGAATATTCATCATATATTCGCTAAATTCGCATATTCGTAATATTAGCGTAAATTTTCGCATATGCAAAAATTCGCACACCGGTCTCACACCGTAGTATTTCAGCCTTCTTTACACCACACAAGCTGGAAGCAGAGGGGGGTGATCACTGTGATGTGTACTGGGAAGAAAAAAAAATTAATATTCGTAATTGCGAATATATAGTGCTATATTCGCGTATTCGCGAATAAAATTTGAATTGCGAATATTCGCAAGCAACACTAGTAATAAGGTCATGCTTCTCCACAGATCTCCTTGGACACACTGGCCTTAGAGCTATGTTTCTTTACAGATCTCTAGATCCATCTGACCAGGCCGACAAGGCCATGTATCTATATACAAGTCTGGATCCATCTCACCAGGTCATGATTCTCCATAGAACTCTGAATCCATATAAACAGACCATGTTTCTCCACATTATTGGACCCCAGTGTTGTATTTGTCTGCAGTTTTCCACCCTTTGTTCCTGTCCTTTTTATTAGAACAATTCCTGAGATTCCATCTTGCCCCTTTTTGTGACAAGTTTCTGTTTTTCCCGGATGACTCCATTCTGTATCCGCACCAGTAGATATGAATACACCACACGCTTGGCCATGAAATCTTGGCCCCGGTGTCCAGGTCTTGCTCCTTGTCACTTAGATCAATGGATTTTCCCCATCTAATGTGGATTCACACTGAGGGTACGGTCCCAGGTAGCATATTTTTCTGCATATTTTCTGCAGCTAATTTTGCTACTCATTAATCTCAATGAGTAGGAAAATGCGCAACAGCAGATATACAGCAATATATGCTACGTATACGCTACGCGTGACCGTACCCTAAAAGTGATTGCCAGAAATTATTGTGAGGTCACAGGTCTAATCCTCATATGGGGACGATACAACAGTAAAGTGCACTGAGCTTTATAATCAATCTTTAACCCTCCACAGTCTTATTTGGGGGGATGTTTAATTTGACACATTTGTGAGTTGGCCTCAACCTCTTCTGTCTTGAGTGATTACAGAGGGTCTTGACTCACTGGGAGACTTGTGTAGGATCTTTCGAGCTTCATTTGTCAGTGATCCCATATAACCTTCCACACAAGGTCGCACACACTTTAATTTAAATATATACGAAAACTCTCTGAAGACAAGAGGCAGATTGTCCATGTGAAATGTCTGAGCAGTTTCTGTAAAATTACTGAGAAATAATCGGATGTTCCACCCTGGAAGTCTGAGCCATTCGCGCCCTTAGATCCATAGTAATAGGATTCAGCTCCATGATTAAAAGCCGCTGACCTACAAGGACACGCCGGCCTCTTATCTCTCCCGGGTCACGGTTCCCAGCATGGGCCGGCATCGAGCATTTTTTCACTTTCATGAATAATTTCTCTTGGCTTAAACCTACTTCGAAGAATAAAAAATGTTATCGATGTCTCTTCTTTGAAATTCATGAGTCTGAACTGATTTTACCAAGGAAACGGAACATCTCCTCAAGTCTGAATAATGGATCCAAGATTAATGGTCTGAGGGTCGTACGTGTGAGTCCTCACAGTCATGGGCCAATTATAGACTGAACCATCGCCCTGAGCCAGAGGTGGTGGCCCAGATTCTCCACAGACATTCTTCTTTTATTAACATACCGTATATAACTGTGCTGCCACACAGACGTTTTATCATTCACCCCTTCAATCAGGGAGGTAAGGAGGAAAATAGGGGTTTGTGGGTAAGGAGCCATAAGAGAAGCCATCAGGATCCTTCAAATGGTCCCAGAGGTAGTTAAAGGGTACCTTTAACTTTTGATATATTAAAGATTAATGTATGCAGAATAACTTTCCAATTGCATGTTATTAAAAATAAGCTTCTTTCTATTTAGTTTTTCACTTTAAAAAAATGACCACTAGAGGTCTCCCTACCAGTACTGGCTGTAAGCCCTTTTTATAGATTTCAGACTCATGCTGGAGTCCTAAATCTCAGACTGCACCCGGGACACAGACAAGCTCAGCTGGCAGCTCTGAATCTTCTCCTCTCTGTTTACAACTGCATGTGCAGAGAGAAGAAAGATCAGAGCTCAGATAGTAAAATGAATGAGGGCATGCAGTAAGGCAGAGTCAGGAGTATAAACTGGCTGTGCTATGACACAGTGCTGGCTCCTGCCTGTCTGATTGACAAGCAGGGAGCAGTGCTGAGCTTGTCTGTGTCCCGGCTACAGTCTGAGATTTAGGACTCCAGCATGAGTCTGAAATCTATAAAAAAAAAAAAAAGGGCTTGCGGCCAGGACTGGTAGGGAGACCTCTAGTGGTCATTTTTTCAAAGTGGAAAATGAAATAGAAAGAAGCATTTTTTTTTTTTTTAAGTTTGTGAGATTTCGGGGCATTGGACCGGTGGGAGTTTGATCAAGATGGAACTGGGAAGAGTTGTAGGGGCATTGATGTCATGTACTGGGGAGGAAGAAAGTGATTGGTCAGGCGTGGAATAGGTGGGGCT
Organism: Hyla sarda; assembly: GCF_029499605.1. NCBI lineage: Eukaryota > Metazoa > Chordata > Amphibia > Anura > Hylidae > Hyla > Hyla sarda. The sequence goes on along the minus strand of NC_079193.1, from coordinate 2,839,951 downwards.
TTGGGACATAAAGGCCTGTTACCTGTCCATCCACCGGGTAGAAATAATTGGGAGCCGGACAAAATGTGTTGGCTTATTAAATGATTAGAATTGCTTCTTCATAAAGTAGAGTTTCGAGGCTTCAACCAATAATGTGGTCCCTTATGGTATTTGGTGTCCCATGGTGGCTAGGACTGACTGTACAGCAAGTAGAGGGCATTGTTGGGTGGATGGCCACTCAATATGGGAGCTGACCCAAACGAACCAGGATTGGAAAGGTTGGCTTTAGCCGGCTATGTATTATAGTATATATATATATATACATATATATATATATATATATATATATATATATATATATATATATATATAGTAAGGACCGTTTGTCAGTTGAATCAGAGGAGACACAAAGATGGGTTCTTACCCCTGGGTTTTGGGCTCAGGGCACAACACCTACAGTAGCATCTGGAGAGAAAGAACGGCTGGACCGCTGCCACGAGGAACTTCCCGGGGTTACGTCAGTCTATCCGGTGGAAGTGCAACAGAGAAGTTTAGGAAATAGGTTCCTCAAATGAAGGCGCTGGTCCCCAAATCGGTTATTAACGTTTTATTTGCAACGCGTTTCGATCCCTGTCCGGGATCTAAAGGCGTTGAAAATAAAACTTTAATAACCGATTTGGGGACCAGCGCCTTCATTTATGGAACCTATTTCCTAAACTTCTATCTTGCTGGTAATATAAGGTGGTCCAGATGCCACGGGAAGACCCCACCTCCTGATCTAGGAGTTGACAAAATGCTTTGAAATGCTGCTTAATGGAGAATAATGGAAAAAAGAGAATTTTTAGACTCATCTTTACCTGTAAAAAGCTGAAGCTCAATAATTCTGGGAATATTTTAGGAGAATTCTGGTCCATGGTAGGTCATCGTTCTATTCTGTTGACTCTGGACCTTTTGAGATGTTCTCTGGAGGATTCCGTCACTTACCGGACTCCATCAGTTTTTTTTATTTCCCTTACTAACAATGATGAATAATTCTGGGAATAATTTTCGGAGAATTCTGGTCCATGGTGGGTTCTATTCTGTTGATATGTCGAGATATATCTTGGGGGATTGCATCACTTACCGTACTCCATGAGTTTATGATTTCCTTTACCAAGAAGGCTTAAAGGGGTACTCCATTGGCCAGCGTTCGGAAGTAAACGTTTTGATCGCCGTTTTCACGCTGCGATAGTTTGCCACGTCCCTCACAACGTCAACGCCATGCCCCCTCAATGCAAGTCTATGGGAGGGGGTGTGACGGCCTTCACGCCCCCTCCCATAGACTTGCATTGAGGGGGCGTGGTCGTGACATCACGAGGGACGTGGCCAACTACCGCAATGCGAAAACGGCGTTCGAAACGTTTACTTCCGAATGCTGGCCAGTGGAGTACCCATCTAATGAATTTAAAGGTAAGATGGAAGGAGTAAATAATACGGCCCATAGCTGGTGACGAAGAACATTCTGGATATAAGTGATTCTGTGTTGTGGAGGAATCCGTCCATTTCAGTGATAGGATCCCGCAGCGTCCCCTAAATTAAAAATGGAGACCTCCCCCCTCGGCGTCCTAGATGGTGTTCCTGCCGGTTGTGCCTCCTCCATGTTAGTAATGTAAGGATTGATATGTGTAATAAGAAGCGTCCTCGGGGGTGAATAGGCCCCAGCACCGGGCTGATTTGGGGTGCGGGCTGTTCTATGGCTCGGGGTCTTATTATAGTGTAGTTTAGCGTCTGGGCCCGGACTCTGCTGGGGATATTGTGCTGCGATGAATGAGACGGAGGCGCAGGATGAGCTCTACGCTAGGCCCTCCCGTCGTCTATTCAGGCCAAACCTAATCGGCTTCTGCAGATCTTTGCCCAAAGCTTCTCTCTCAGTTGTGGATTTTTTTCTGGGTTTTGTTACTGTTCTTAAAAAGCTCAGCTGGCCGCTGGGACTGAAAAGAATCAAATTATTAAAGATTTTGTGGAAAATCCACTGAGAAAAGGGCATGTCATAATGATAGCATTGTCCCGGGCTCCAGCCTTCCCAGCGACCGGTGGGTGAAATGATCAACATGCGCTTTGTCTCATTAACCCTTTCTATAGAGACAAAATAATATTTAGCTTTCCCCTAAATAGCTTTTTATGTCCCTAATCCTCCGGCTCCCTCTCACTTCTCAGTCTTGGCTCCTCTCCCAAAGAGACTTCTATCTGCTGTATAGGAGCATCATGGAGCCCCCCGGGCAATGTAGGGACCCCGACCGCTGCCCCTCACTGGTCCACATTCATACCAGACAAAGGGAGACATCCTGCCGCGTGAAATGTCATTACCCCAAGGACAACTTCTATCTATCTATCTATCTATCTATCTATCTCATATCTATCTATCTATCTCATATCTATCTCATATCTATCAATCAATCTATCTATCTATCTATCTATCTATCTCATATCTATCTATCTCATATCTATCTATCTATCTATCTATCTATCTCATATCTATATCTCTAAACTTTTTTTTTTATATATCAACTGGCTCCAGAAAGTTAAACAGATTTGTAAATTACTTCTATTAAAAAATCTTAATCCTTTCAGTAGTTATGAGCTGCTGAAGTTGAGTTGTTCATTTCTGCCTAAGTGCTCTCTGATGACACCTGTCTCGGGAACTGTCCAGAGTAGAAGCAAATCCCCATAGCAAACCTCTTCTACTCTGTGCAGTTCCCGAGAGAAGCAGAGGTGTCAGCAGAGAGCACTGTGGTCAGACAGAAAAGAACAACTCAACTTCAGCCGGTGATAATTATTGGAAGGATTAAGATTTTTTAATAGAAGTAATTTACAAATCTTCAGGAATATATATGTATATATCACTAGCGCCTGAATAGTTTGATTCGCTGAGAGGATCCTGGCAACTCCTCTTGAAAGTACTAAGTAAGTAATAATATATGGTTTTAGCGAAACGGCGCACAGAACACAAAATGGTAGCAAGGACTCACGGAATATATGGCAATCTGCCGTATCCTGTGTATAGAAAAAATAGTGTGCGCTGGTTGGGGAAAGTTGAATGTTGAAAACAGGTCTCTACTGGAAAGGTAGGTAGACAAATGTGTACAGGTATATACAGGCACTTTAGATGTCGAAAATTAGTAACGGTGTTGTCCATGTAAACACAGATATTCAGAAGGACATAAGGTGTCACTTACTTAGGTTTGTACTGTATCCTGCAGTGAAGTCCGGCTCTCAGCTTGTACTGGAGGGGGGTATTGTAGTCCGGTGTTTCCCACTGTCTCGCGCTCCAAAAGTCGTGAGTGCGGGACAGGAGTTGTCCATAGAGCGGTAGATTCGGTCCGGAGATGGTAGCGGCTGCACGTGCCGGGAGAGTCGCTCCGGCTGGAAAGCGTCTCACCGGTGCGGCGCGCACTAAACAGCAAATGAATTACGGTATTGCCTGGCACTACAAAGTGACGTCACTAGTGTCGTAGTGCACAGGGACCAGATTAGATCTAATCTCTCCCGGCACGTGCAGCCGCTACCATCTCCGGACCGAATCTACCGCTCTATGGACAACTCCTGTCCCGCACTCACGACTTTTGGAGCGCGAGACAGTGGGAAACACCGGACTACAATACCCCCCTCCAGTACAAGCTGAGAGCCGGACTTCACTGCAGGATACAGTACAAACCTAAGTAAGTGACACCTTATGTCCTTCTGAATATCTGTGTTTACATGGACAACACCGTTACTAATTTTCGACATCTAAAGTGCCTGTATATACCTGTACACATTTGTCTACCTACCTTTCCAGTAGAGACCTGTTTTCAACATTCAACTTTCCCCAACCAGCGCACACTATTTTTTCTATACACAGGATACGGCAGATTGCCATATATTCCGTGAGTCCTTGCTACCATTTTGTGTTCTGTGCGCCGTTTCAATAAAACCATATATCATTTACAAATCTGTTTAACTTTCTGGAGCCAGTTGATATAAAAAAAAGTTTTTCTTGGAATACCCCTTTAAATAGTCACTTTTAGATTCAAAACTTTTTTGATATGTTGCACATTTTGGCAAAACTTTAACCTAATCTATTATACTTCATAAGAAAATGTTATCTCCTTTTCACACAAATCATGGCTTATAAAGAAGACCACTAGGGGTCCCCATACCACCCAGAACATAATCCTGTCTGTCTGCAGCATCATCTTTGTCCCAGCTGAAGCACAGGAAGGGACAAAGTCCAGGAAGTTATTTTGGGACTAGCACTCCTCTGTGCTCACTCCTGTCCTATCAGACTGCAGCATGAAAGCAGAGAGGAAGGGGTTACAGAGCAGCCTGCAGTGATTGGATGAAGAGACCCAGAGAGGAAGGGGTTACAGAGCAGCCTGCAGTGATTGGATGAAGAGACCCAGGGAGGAGGGGGTTACAGAGCAGCCTGCAGTGATTGGATGAAGAGACCCAGGGAGTAGGGGCTTACAGAGCAGCCTGCAGTGATTGGATGAAGAGACCCAGAGAGGAAGGGGTTACAGAGCAGCCTGCAGTGATTGGATGAAGAGACCCAGGGAGGAAGGGGTTACAGAGCAACCTGCAGTGATTGGATGAAGAGACCCAGGGAGGAAGGGGTTACTGAGCAGCCTGCAGTGATTGGATGAAGAGACCCAGAGAAGAAGGGGTTACAGAGCAGCCTGCAGTGATTGGATGAAGAGACCCAGAGAAGAAGGGGTTACAGAGCAGCCTGCGGTGATTGGATGAAGAGACCCAGGGAGGAGGGGGTTAAAGAGCAGCTGATGAAGAGACCCAGGGAGGAGGGGGTTAAAGAGCAGCTGGCAGTGATTGGATGAAGAGACCCAGGGAGGAGGGGGCTACAGAGCAGCCTGCAGTGATTGGATGAAGAGACCCAGGGAGGAGGGGCTTACAGAGCAACCTGCAGTGATTGGATGAAGAGACCCAGGGAGGAAGGGGTTACAGAGCAGCCTGCAGTGATTGGATGAAGAGACCCAGAGAGGAAGGGGTTACAGAGCAGCCTGTGGTGATTGGATGAAGAGTGAGAGTGAGTGAGGACAAGAGACAGACACCCCCCCCCCCCCTCCAGAGCACAGAATGAAAAACCAATGGGCAAGTGTGAACACGGCCGAAGAGTGATGTGTAGACACCTTGGTCAGGGCATCTCCAGAATGGCCAGTCTTGTGAGGTGTAGTGGTTAGTACCTACCAAAAGTGTCCAAGAATGGACACCCAGGGACAGGGTTAGGGGTCCAAGGAAAGACAACACATGATCAGGGACAGGGTTATGTGTGCCCAAAGAAGGACAATCTGTGACTGGGAACAGGGTTATGGGGGCTTAAGAATGGACAATCCATGTCCAAGAGCAGGGCCATGGGGGCCAAAAGAAGGACAACTAGGCAACTAGGGACAGAGCCATGGGGGCCAAAGGAAGGAAAGTCATGTCCGGGGAGAGGGTAATGGGACTTAAGGAAGGACAACCAGGAACATGGTCATGGGGGCCAAAGGAAGGAAAACCAGGGACAGGATCATGTGGGGCCAAATAAGGACAACAAATGACTAAGGACAGGCTCATGAGGGCCCAAGAAAGTATAATGGGTGCATAGGGAAAGGGTACGGTCATTTGGGCCCAAGGCTCATTGATATGTGTGGGGGTTGAAAGCTAGCCCCTCTGGTCTGATCCCACTGAAGAGCTGTTGTAAAGCAAACTGCTGTAAAACTACCTGCTGATGAAAATGAGTCAGATCACACAGGACATCACAGCTATGTATAGGGCCTGCAGACCAATTAGAGGGCCCATGCCCTGTCCACCTCCAAAAATTTTCTGCTGTAGACCTTGTGTCCCGGCATTATGTGGATGTTATTGTGACATGTACCATCAACCTAACCATTGTACAGACAAAGTCCCCTCTTTATGGCAGCAGGACCCCCTAATGGGGGTCCGGGACTCAGGGGTCACAGCTCAGGACTATGGGGTCCAGGCCTGGGGGGGATCAATCACAGGTCTTTGGGGTCCGGGCCTGTCGGATCAATCACAGGTCCTTGGGGTCCGGGCATGGGGGGGTCAATCACAGGTCCCTGGGGTCTGGGCCTGGGGGGTCAATCACAGGTCCTTGGGGTCCGGGCCTGGGGGGTCAATCACAGGTCCTTGGGGTCCGGGCCTGGGGGGTCAATCACAGGTCCTTGGGGTCCGGGACTGGGGGGGGGGGGTTCAATCACAGGTCCTTGAGGTCCAGGCCTGGGGGAGTCAATCGCAGGTCCTTGGGGTCTGAGCCTGGGGGGGTCAATCACAGGTCCTTGGGGTCCGGGACTGGGGGGGGGGGTTCAATCACAGGTCCTTGAGGTCCAGGCCTGGGGGAGTCAATCGCAGGTCCTTGGGGTCTGAGCCTGGGGGGGTCAATCACAGGTCCTTGGGGTCTGAGTCTGGGGGGGTCAATCACAGGTCCTTGGGGTCCGGGCCAGGGGGGTCAATCACAGGTCCTTGGGGTCTGGGCCTGGGGGGGGGTTCAATTACAGGTCCTTGGGGTCTGGGCCTCGGGGGGTCAATCACAGGTCCTTGAAGTTTGGGCTAGGGGGGGGGGCAATCAGAGGTCCTTGGAGTCTGGGCCTGGGGGAGGGGGGGGGGGGGTCAATCACAGGTCCCTGGGGTCCGGGCCTGGGGGGTCAGAGCCTTAGAAACTACAATCAGATCAGATGATGATGATGTCACAATGATGTAATTTATTTTACACTTCAATCCAAAATGCTTTAATCTATTTGCACAATTTTTATTTTTTTGGGGACTTTCTTTTATTTTGTTGTTAAATTTAATTTTTTAGGTACAGTTTATAATTTTTTATATTTTAATCCATAAACCCATTTATTCATTTTTTTTATATTTTTTTTTATAATTTTCAGAGATTTTCCGGATGAATATTTTGCAGCAGTTTCCCTTCTGGGATCCCGGGTTGGAGTCTTGTTTGTCTTTCCCATTAATATGATCAGCGCTGCGTCCAGGATAAACGCCTCTCGCTATATGTTTTTGGCTCGGTTTTGTCTGGGCCTCATTTATCAGCCGCCCCCCCAGGTCTCCGCTCTACAGGTATCTGGTGAAAGGGAAAATAATCCCTTTATGTCCCAACAATCTTGTCTGCGCACCGAGCATCCCAACACGGTTTTCCCATACACTTCCTTTAATATGTGCAAAGCCCTTTTTAATGAATCGGCCAAATACGGAGAGATTGTGGACTTATCTCGGCGGTGTACCTATAGTGCGCACAATGGACGACCGCTAGGTGCGGAACTGCCATTCATCGCCCTCACACACAAAAAAGAAATCAACAACAAACACAAAAACAGCAAATTTGTTTTGAGGATCGGCTGCCAGGACTCTTCTATAGGTGCGGAATGTCGCCTCTTCGGGGAGAATACGTGTCCGGTCACATTTAGTCACGGCGGCTCCACGGAGTATACGGAGAGTAAAGCGTATTCTTAATGTTTTCATTGTGTGGTCACAACCGCGTCTATATGTAATGGAAGCATTCAGGTCACCCTAAAGAATGGGGTCCGTCTGGTTCCTCTGAAGTCTCCATGTTTTTGGGCAGTTGTCATCTACCCCTGCACCCTCCATAGATGACATGTGACCTGCCTGTACTGTGACCTCAGTAGTGGTAAAGCTTCCTGTAGGTCCCATATGAAGTTCATCTTCCACTTGTCGTGTTGACAAATGTCTCCTGGGACACGTCCCTCGTGAAGGCCTCTTTATGGCTCAAGACCAATCTCCGGCCATCAATGCCTCTGAAACAAAAGCTTGAATCATCTCTGAAGAGAATAGACCTCCATTCCAGCCTCCATTGCTGAAGAGGATAGACCTCCACTGCCACCTCAATCTCTGGAGAGGATAGACCTTCATTCCCACCTCAATCTCTGGAGAGGATAGACCTCCATTCCCACCTCAATCTCTGGAGAGGATAGACCTCCATTCCCACCTCAATCTCTGGAGAGGATAGACCTCCATTCCCACCTCAAACTCTGGAGAGGATAGACCTCCATTCCCACCTCAATCTCTGGAGAGGATAGACATCCATTCCCACCTAAATCTCTGTAGAGAATAGACCTCCATTCCAGCCTCCATCTCTGAAGAGAATTGACCTCCATTCCATTATCCATTGCTGAAGAGGATTGACCTCCATTCCAGCCTCCATCTCTGAAGAGAATTGACCTTCATTCCAGCCTCCATCTCTGGAGAGGATAGACCTCCATTCCCACCTCAATCTCTGTAGAGAATAGACCTCCATTCCCACCTCAATCTCTGTAGAGACTAGACCTCCATTCCAGCCTCCATCCCTGTAGAGGATAAACCTCCATTCCAGCCTCCATCTCTGTAGAGGATAGACCTCCATTCCAGACTCCATCTCTGTAGAGAATAGACCTCAATTCCCACCTCAATCTCTGGAGAGGATAGACCTCCATTTCAGCCTCCATTGCTGAAGAGGATTGACCTCCATTCCCACCTCAATCCCTGTAGAGGATAGACCTCCATTCCCACTGCAATCTCTGTAGAGAATAGACCTCCATTCCAGCCTCCATCTCTGGAGAGGATAGACCTCCATTCTCACCTCAATCTCTGTAGAGAATAGACCTCCATTCCAGCCTCCATCTCTGGAGAGGATAGACCTCCATTCCTGCCTCCATCTCTGTAGAGGATAGACCTCCATTCCAGACTCCATCTCTGTAGAGAATAGACCTCAATTCCCACCTCAATCTCTGGAGAGGATAGACCTCCATTTCAGCCTCCATTGCTGAAGAGGATTGACCTCCATTCCCACCTCAATCCCTGTAGAGGATAGACCTCCATTCCCACTGCAATCTCTGTAGAGAATAGACCTCCATTCCAGCCTCCATCTCTGGAGAGGATAGACCTCCATTCTCACCTCAATCTCTGTAGAGAATAGACCTCCATTCCAGCCTCCATCTCTGGAGAGGATAGACCTCCATTCCTGCCTCCATCTCTGTAGAGAATAGACCTCCATTCCAGCCTCCATTACTGTAGAGGATAAACCTCCATTCCAGCCTCCATTTGTGGAGAGGATAGACCTCCATTCCAGCCTCCATCTCTGTAGAGGATAGACCTCCATTCCAGCCTCCATCTCTGTAGAAGATAAACCTCCATTCCAGCCTCCATCTCTGTAGAGAATAGACCTCCATTCCAGCCTCCGTCTCTGGAGAGGATAGACCCCCCATTCCAGCCTCCATCTCTGTAGAGAATAGACCTCCATTCCAGGCTCCATCTCTGTAGAGAATAGACTTCCAATCCAGTCTCCATCACTGGAGAGGATAGACCTCCATTCCAGCCTCCATCTCTGGAGAGAATTGACCTCCATTCCAGCCTCCACCTCTGTAGAGGATAAACCTCCATTCCAGCCTCCATCTCTGTAGAGGATAGAACTCCATTCCAGCCTCCATCTCTGGAGAGGATAGACCTCCATTCCAGCCTCCATCTCTGTAGAGAATAGACCTCCTTTCCCACCTCAATCTCTGTAGAGAATAGACCTCCATTCCAGCCTCCATCACTGTAGAGGATAAACCTCCATTCCAGCCTCCATTGCTGAAGAGGATAGACCTCCATTCCAGACTCCATCTCTGTAGAGAATAGACCTCCATTCCAGCCTCCATCTCTGTAGAGAATAGACCTCCATTCCAGCCTCCATTTCTGGAGAGGATAGACCTCCATTCCAGCGTCCATCTCTGTAGAGAATAGACCTCCATTCCAGCCTCCATCACTGTAGAGGATAAACCTCCATTCCAGCCTCCATTGCTGAAGAGGATAGACCTCCATTCCAGACTCCATCTCTGTAGAGAATAGACCTCCATTCCAGCCTCCATCTCTGTAGAGAATAGACTTCCAATCCAGTCTCCATCACTGGAGAGGATAGACCTCCATTCCAGCCTCCATCTCTGGAGAGGATAGACCTCCATTCCAGCCTCCATCTCTGGAGAGGATAGACCTCCATTCCAGCCTCCATCTCGTGAGAGGATAGAGCTCCATTCCAGCCTCCATCTCTGGAGAGGATAGACCTCCATTCCAGCCTCCATTTCTATCTTCCTGCTCCATGATGTCCTGTGAGGGCGGTGGGGTGAGGTCCACCTGTAGCTGGATGTCTGGCTTGTAGCCCAATATGGTGCAGGCCTCCTCTGATGGTTTGTGTAGAGGTTGTGTGACCTCTAGGCCTGATATATGATGTCCAGTGTCACAGAACAGATCACTACGCGCCATTCTTCTGTTCTGACGATCCGTCTATGATACATAACCCCGCCTCTTGTCCTCCTTGCGGCCTCACTTTTGTAGTTGAGGTTTTGTAGTTTATTGGGTGACTTGCTCAGTACACTGGTCTGTGGTTTGTATGCAGGTTATTAATTAAAGGGGTATTTCGGGGGACCAAAACATTATTACCAATTAATCCATTTGACATAGCCGAGCTCTTTATTAATATTCCTCTATTTATTTATATGTTAACCCTTTTGAACCCGCACTCACCCCCCCCCCCCCCTGGATGTTCCGACCCCCGAGTTGATGTACATCACTCATTAGAACAGTTCGGGGTGCGGCCTTAGGCGCTGACAACATCAATTGAAACCCCCAAAGCAAATGAGGACGATGCCGCACGAGGAAGGAGTCAATGCTGCAGGACTGAAGGAATTCCCTGTAGGGGGTGAGTACAGCACGAATCTGTAGGGGACTTACTTATCTTTATATAGACGTGTAATGATAAAAAGGATGATGATCCCCGGAGTACCCCTTAATAAGATGTGTGATGGATGCAGTGCTGGGCCGGAACCATGTTCACACCTCCTTCATGCCGTCTGTTCACTGCAGATTTATTGTGTACATGAAGGTATCTGGACGACTATGGAGCTCTGAATTTGGCTCCATCCAAGGCTCAACGCAGAGGCAGCAGAAGGGCCCGGGGCCCTATGGAATCTCCTGATGTTCCATTTACCCAGCACATAAAATCCAATAATTCTATCCTCCAATTATAAAATCCATCAACAATGACAAGAAGAACAATGGAGTCTATCTTCATCATCATCATCTTCATAATCATCATCAACATCATCATCCTCATCATCACTATCCTCATCATTATCATCCTCATCATAACCATCATCATCATCTTCATAATCATCATCAGCATCATCATCCTCATCATCACTATCCTCATCATTATCATCCTCATCATAACCATCATCATCACCATCATCATCTTCATAATCATCATAACTATCATCATCATCCTCATCATCACTATCATCATCATTATCAATCTCTTCATAATCATCATCACCATCATCCTCATCATCATCACCATCATCATTGTCACCATCACCATCATCATTGTCACCATCATCATCTTCATAATCATCATCAGCATCATCATCCTCATCATCACTATCATCATCACCATCATCATCTTCATAATCATCATCAACATAATCATCCTCATCATCACTATCCTCATCATTATCATCCTCATCATAACCATCATCATCTTCATAATCATCATAACTATCATCATCATCCTCATCATCACTATCATCATCATTATCAACCTCATCATAATCATCATCACGATCATCATCATCACCATCATCATTGTCACCATCATCATCACCATCATAATCACCATCATCATCACCATCATAATCATCATCATAATGATCATCATCACCATAATAATCACCATCATCATCACCATAATAATCACCATCATCATCACCATCATCATAATGATCATCATCACCATCATCATCACCATAATAATCACCATCATCATCACCATCATAATCATCATCATAATCACCATCATCATCAGCACCATCATCATCACCATCATCATCATCACCATCATCATCACCATCATCATCATAATCATCACCATCATCATTATCACCATAATCATCACCATCATCATCATCATATCATCATAATCATCATCATAATCATCATCATCATCATCACCATAATCATCACCATCATCATATCCATCATAATCATCATCATCACCATCATCATCAGCACCATCACTATCAGCACCATCACTATCATCTTCATCAGTAGCATCCTCCTTATCATCATCATCATCATCTTTTCTGCTTTGTACAGAGGACAGGATTCTACCATAGACTTTGTACACTCGGTTAATACTTTTATTACTTCGATGACAGATGTTCCCCGGACACGCTGCCGGTGGAGCGTCAGGTTGAGTAGGAGTATTGGCTTCAGGATGGAACATGAGTGACCTGCGAGCAATGTGTGTAAAATACGGCCGGGCGTAGAGTCTATTAAGAGCGTCTCAATTTCTCCCACTGGGCCCCCGTCTCCCACTTGAATGTGCTCTCCAGCTGATGTGTCTAAATAGGTACTAATCCCTTCATGGAAAGTATGAGGTCGGTGCCACGCTGTACAAAAACACACAAGGCGAATCACGGCGCGGCACAGGAGACAATGGCAGCTCCATTCTGAGCAGAAACAGTATTAATCAGGCTCCACAATGTATAGAGAGGACGGGCCCAGAGGACAATAATACAGGAATCGGCGGGTTAATGTAAGGCCGAGGGTTTTCAGGGGATCTCAGCTCCCTCTATTGTGCCGAAAGAAAGTAAAGAGCATCTCACTTCTGTCCAACAAATAATCCTCCACCAAATTCTAGGGGAATAATTCACCGAGCCGCCTAATTCACCACAGATTTCCTGATTTGACTCAGAAGGAACCTTTCAAGGAGAATAAGCCCCTTCTGTAAAGACGCCAATTGGCAAAGCCTTCGGTTTGGTCCTTGGCTCCGGAGGAGGAGGAGATGGGGGAACTTTTATTGTTTTTGGATAAAATAATCAGCAATGACTCTCTCCTTGTTGGGCATGAAGGACTGAGGTAAGGCTGGAGACCTGCAGGAGATAAGGGATGAGGTAGGGCTGGAGACCTGCAGGAGATAAGGGATGAGGTAGGGCTGGAGACCTGCAGGAGATAAAGGATGAGGTAAGGCTGGAGACCTGCAGGAGATAAAGGGTGAGGTAGGGCTGGAGACCTGCAGGAGATAAAGGACGAGGTAGGGCTGGAGACCTGCAGGAGATAAAGGGTGAGGTAGGGCTGGAGACCTGCAGGAGATAAGGGATGAGGTAGTGCTGGAGACCTGCAGGAGAGAAAAGGACGAGGTAGTGCTGGAGACCTGAAGGAGATTAGGGATGAGGTAGTGCTGGAGATCTGCAAGAGAGAAAGGACAAGGTAGTGCTGGAGACCTGCAGGAGATAAAGGACGAGGTAGGGCTGGAGACCTGCAGGAGATAAAGGACGAGGTAGGGCTGGAGACCTGCAGGAGATAAGGGATGAGGTAGGGCTGCAGACCTTCAGGAGATAAAGGATGAGGTAGGGCTGGAGACCTGCAGGAGATAAGGGATGAGGTAGAGCTGGAGACCTGCAGGAGAGAAAGGACAAGGTAGGGCTGGAGACCTGCAGGAGATAAGGGATGAGGTAGGGCTGGAGACCTGCAGGAGATAAAGGATGAGGTAGTGCTGGAGACCTGCAGAAGATAAGGGATGAGGTAGGGATGGAGACCTGCAGGAGATAATGGGTGAGGTAGGGCTGGAGACCTGCAGGAGATAAGGGATGAGGTAGTGCTGGAGACCTGCAGGAGATAAAGGATGAGGTAGTGCTGGAGACCTGCAGGAGATAAAGGACGAGGTAGGGCTGGAGACCTGCAGGAGATAAGGGATGAGGTAGGGCTGGAGACCTGCAGGAGAGAAAGGACGAGGTAGGGCTGGAGTCCTGCAGGAGATAAAGCCCCACAGGAGATGATGCACCATTCACCACAATGACCCAGTTTTTCAATATATGAACAGAACTATATATAAAAGATTGTTGTCTTCAGAGAGTACAGTGTGTGGCAGTATTATATTGAGTACAGAGTTGGCAGTAATCTAGTCAGAGGGGACAGTATTCTCCTGACTGTCCCAACAGAGCTGTAGTCACTGATATCATTGTGTATTCTCCTGACTGCCCCATCAGAGCTGTAGTCACTGATCCCATTGTGCATTCCCCTGACTGTCCCATCAGAGCTGTAGTCACTGATCCCATTGTGTATTCTCCTGACTGTCCCATCAGAGGTGAAGTCACTGATCCCATTGTGTATTCTCCTGACTGTCCCATCAAAGCTGTAGTCACTGTTCCCATTGTGTATTCTCCTGACTGAGTTACTTCTATGTTCTGCAGTGGTAATGGGTGTAACTGTACCCCCATTTGTGGCTCTCAAAGCATGATGGGAATTACAGCTTAGCAAACAGCCGGACTTGATCCAAGGTAATCAGTGGGTGTCCCAGCAGTCGGACCCCTACCAAAAAAAAAAAGATCTATCTAAATGAGCCTATTTTTGGTCCCAGTCCAGGCCTGCACCCCCATGGCTAATACCTCTGCTATGCAATAATCAAGACTAAAGCAATAAGCAGTGAAAAGTCTTTCATCCATACAAGGGTCAATATGGAAATAGGGTTTGTCTCCAAGAAATACAATTCTCCACCTCCTTTTGCTTTCTATCCTCCACTTATTTGCCAAAAAGGAGTGTTCCCTTAGTCCCTGGGAAGAGAGTCACTGGATTTGGCAGACAGCTTGAGAAGCCTAAACCTGAAGTCCGTACGGACAGAGTTGGGATGAAATTTGGTGGGGACCGAACCCCATTATAATACAACGCCATTGTGTTTCCTGTGCGGTGCAAAATCTGCAACAGGGCCCCATATGCCATTTATAATACTGGTCTCTTATGGGGAAGGAGATCTGATTGGAGATCCATAGGATTGGCCAGATCTGTGATGGGATGCCATATGTGTCACTACACCATGTTTTTTCTTTGTGATAATGTCTCCGGCAATGTGAAGCCCGTTATTTTAAGATGGCGAATAGCGGGAGAAAAAATAGTGCTTGCACCATCTTTTTCGCTCGCTATTCTCTCAGAATAGCGGTGCCTGACGGACCCCATTTGCTATAATAGGGTCCACCGGGACCAGTTTTTGCCCGTTATGACCTGTCAAAATGACGGCCCATAAAGGTAGCGTGAAAGGGGTCTAAGAGAGAATTAAGGGTCAGAGTGGTTGGAGGTCACCCTTTTTTAGGGCAAGTGTTCCTATATGGATGCATAAAGGATGTAGTTGGAGGAGTGATAAGCAAAGAGCAATCTGGAAGTGTAGTCTGGAGCGCAGTCTGGGGTATAGTCTGGAGCCCCCTATAACAGCAGTCTGGGGTATAGTCTGGAGCCCCTATAACAGCAGTCTGGTGTGTAGTCTGGAGCGCCCCCTATAACAGCAGTCTGGTGTGTAGTCTGGAGCCCCCTATAACAGCAGTCTGGTGTGTAGTCTGGAGCCCCCTATAACAGCAGTGTGGGGTGTAGTCTGGAGCCCCCCTATAACAGCAGTCTGGTGTGTAGTCCGGAGCCCCCTGTAACAGCAGTCCGTGGTGTAGTCTGGAGCCCCTTTATAACAGCAGTCTGGTGTGTAGTCTGGAGCCCCCTATAACAGCAGTCTGATCTGTAGTCTGGAGCCTCCTATAACAGCAGTCTGGTGTGTAGTCTGGAGCCCCTCTATAACAGCAGTCTGCTGTGTAGTCTAGAGCCCCCGATAACAGTCTCGTGTGTAGTCTGGAGCCCCCTATAACAGCAGTCTGGGGTATAGTCTGGAGCCCCTATAACAGCAGTCTGGTGTGTAGTCTGGAGCACCCCCTATAACAGCAGTCTGGTGTGTAGTCTGGAGCACCCCATAACAGCAGTCTGGTGTGTAGTCTGGTGCCCCCCTTTAACAGCATTCTAGGGTATAGTCTGGAGCCCCCTATAACATCAGTCTGGTGTATAGTCTGGAGCGCCCCCTATAACAGCAGTCTTGTGTATAGTCTGGAGTGCCCCCTATAACAGCAGTCTGGTGTGTAGTGTGGAGCACCCCCTATAACAGCAGTCTGGTGTGTAGTCTGGAGCCCCCTATAACAGCAGTCTGGGGTGTAGTCTGGAGCCCCCTATAACAGCAGTCTGGTGTGTTGTCTGGAGCCCCTCTATAACAGCAGACTGGTGTGTAGTTTGGAGCCCCCTATAACAGCAGTCTGGTGTGTAGTCTGGAGCCCCCCTATAACACCAGTCTGGTGTGTATCCGGAACCTCCTATAACAGCAGTCTGGTGTATAGTCTGGAGCGCGCCCTATAACAGCAGTCTTGTGTATAGTCTGGAGTGCCCCCTATAACAGCAGTCTGGTGTGTAGTGTGGAGCCCCCTATAACAGCATTCTGGGGTATAGTCTGGAGCCCCCTATAACAGCAGTCTGGTGTGTAGTCTGAAACGTCCCCTATAACAGCAGTCGTCTGGAGCCCTCCTATACCAGCAGTCGGGGGTGAAGTCTGGAGCCCCCTATAACAGTAGTCGGGGGTGTAGTCTGGAGCCCCCTATAACAGCAGTCGGGGGTGTAGTGTGGAGCCACCTATAACAGCTTTCTGGGGTGTAGTCTGGAGCCCCTCTATAACAGCAGACTGGTATTTAGTCTGGAGCCACCTATAACAGCAGTCTGGTGTGTAGTCTGGAGCCCCTCTATAACAGCAGACTGGTATTTAGTCTGGAGCCACCTATAACAGCAGTCTGGTGTGTAGTCTGGAGCCCCCCTATAACAGCACTCTGGTGTATAGTCTGGAGCGCCCCTATAACAGCAGTCTTATGTATAGTCTGGAGTGCCCCCTATAACAGCAGTCTGGTGTGTAGTCTGGGGCCCCCTATAACAGCAGTCTGGTGTGTAGTCTGGGGCCCTCTATAACAGCAGTCTGGTGTGTAGTCTGGAGCCCCCTATAACAGGAGTCTGGGGTGTAGTCTGGAGCTCCCTATAACAGCAGTCTGGTGTGTAGTCTGAAGCCCCCTATAACAGCAGTCTGGTGTGTAGTCTGGAGCCCCTCTATAACAAAAGTCTGGTGTGTAGTCTGGAGCCCCCTATAACAGCAATCTGGGGGTATAGCCTGGAGCCCCCTATAACAGCAGTCTATGGTGTAGTCTTGAGCGCCCCCTATAACAGCAGTCTGTGGTGTAGTCAGGAGCCTCTGATAACATTAGTCTGGTGTGTAGTCTGGAGCCCCTTTATAACAGCAGTCTGGGGTGTAGTCTGTAGCCTCCTATAACAGCAGTCTGGCGTGTAGTCTAGAGGGGCCCCCTTTAACAGCAGTCTGGCGTGTAGTCTGGAGCCCCCCTATAACAGCAGTCTGGCATGTAGTTTGGAGCGCCCCCTATAACAGCAGTCTGGCATGTAGTCTGGAGCCCCCTATAACAGCAGTCTGGTGTGTAGTCTGGAGCACCCCCTATAACAGAAGTCTGGTGTGTAGTCTGGAGCCCCTTATAACAGCAGTCTGGTGTGTAGTCTGGAGCCCCCTATAACAGCAGTCTGGTGTGTAGTCTGAAACATCCCCTATAACAGCAGTCAGGGGTGTAGTCTGGAGCACCCTATAACAGCAGTCTGGTGTGTAGTCTGAAACATCCCCTATAACAGCAGTCTGGTGTGTAGTCTGGAGCGCCGCCTATTACAGCAGTCTGGTGTGTAGTCTGGTGCCCCCCTATAACAGCAGTCTAGGGTATAGTCTGGAGCCCCCTATAACAGCAGTCTGGTGTGTAGTTTGGAGTGTCCCCTTTAATAGCAGTCTGGTGTGTAGTCTGGAGCCCCCCTATAACAGCAGTCTGGTGTGTCGTCTGGAGCACCCCATAGCAGCAGTCTGGTGTGTAGTCTGGTGCCCCCCTATAACATCAGTCTAGGGTATAGTCTGGAGGCCCCTTTAACAGCAGTCTGGTGTGTAGTTTGGAGTGTCCCCTTTAATAGCAGTTTGGTGTGTAGTCTGGAGCGCCCCCTATAACAGCAGTCTGGTGTGTAGTCTGGAGCCCCCTATAACAGCAGTCTGGTGTGTAGTCTGAAACATCCCCTATAACAGCAGTCTGTGGTGTAGTCTAGAGCCCCCTATAACAGCAGTCAGGGGTGTAGTCTGGAGCCCCCTTTAACAGCAGTCGGGGGTGTAGTCTGGAGCCCCCTAGAACATCAGTTGGGGGTATAGTGTGGAGCCCCCTCTAACAGCTGTCTGGGGTGTAGTCTGAAGCCCCCTATAACAGCAGTCTGGTGTGTAGTCTGGAGCCCCTCTAGAAAAGCAGTCGGGGGTGTAGTCTGGAGCGCCCCCTATAACAGCAGTCTGGTGTGTAGTCTGGAGCCCTTCTATTACAGCAGTCTGGTGTGTAGTCTGGAGCCCCTATAACAGCAGTCTGGTGTGTAGTCTGGAGCACCCCCTATAATAGCAGTTTGGTGTGTAGTCTGGGGCCCTCTATAACAGCAGTCTGGTGTGTAGTCTGGAGCCTCCTAAAACAGCAGTTGGGGTGTAGTCTGGAGCCCCCCTATAACAGCAGTCTGGGGTGTAGTCTGGATCGCCTCCTATAACAGCAGTCTGGTCTGTAGTCTGGAGAGCACCCTATAACAGCAGTCTGATGTGTAGTCTGAAGCCCTCTTATAAAAGCAGTCTGGTGTGTAGTCTGGAGCACCCTATAACAGCAGTCTGGTGTGTAGTCTGGAGCCTCCTATAAAATTAGTCTGGGGTGTAGTCTGGAGCGCCCCCTATAACAGCAGTCTGGTGTGTAGTCTGGAGCCTCCTATAATAGCAGTCTGTGGTGTAGTCTGGAGCCCCCTATAACAGCAGTCTGGTGTGTAGTCTGGAGCCCCCCTATAACAGCAGTCTGGTGTGTAGTCTGGGGCCCTCTATAACAGCAGTCTGGTGTGTAGTCTGGAGCCCCCCTATAACAGCAGTCTGGTGTGTTGTGTTATAACAGCAGTCTGGTGTGTAGTCTGGAGCTCCCTCTATAAAAGCAGTCTGTGGTGTAGTCTGATGCTCCCCCTATAACAGCAGTCTGGTGTGTAGTCTGGAGCGCCCCTATTACAGCAGTCTGTGGTGTAGTCTGGAGCTCCCATATAACAGCAGTTGGTGTGTAGCCTAGAGCCCCCCCATTTCAGCAGTCTTTGGTGTAGTTTGAAGCCCCCCTATAACAGCAGTAAGTGGTGTACTCTGGAGCCCCCCTATAACAGCAGTCTGTGGTGTAGTCTGGAGCCCCCTATAACCGCAGTCTGTGGTGTAGTCTGGAGCCCACCTTTAACAGCAGTCTGTGGTGTAGTCTGGAGCCCACCTTTAACAGCAGTCTGTGGTGTAGTCTGGAGCCCACCTTTAACAGCAGTCTGTGGTGTAGTCTGGAGCACCATATAACAGCAGTCTGTGGTGTAGTTTGGAGCCCCCTATAACTGCAGTCTGTGGTGTAGTCTGGAGCCCACCTATAACAGCAGTCTTTGGTGTAGTCTGGAGCACCCTATAACAGCAGTCTGTGATGTAGTCTGGAGCCCACCTATAACTGCAGTCTGTGGTGTAGTCTGGAGCCCCTCTATAACAGCAGTCTGTGGCGTAGTCTGGAACCCCTCTATAACAGCAGTCTGTGGTGTAGTCTGGAACCCCTCTGTAACAGCAGTCTGGGGTGTAGTCTGGAGACCCCTATTACAGCTGTCTGTGGTGTAGTCTGTAGCTCCCCTATTACAGCAGTGTGCAGTCTGGTGCTCCCCTATAACAGCAGTCTGGTGTGTCATCTGGAGCCCCCCTATAACAGCAGTCTGTGGTGTAGTCTGGAGCCCCCCTATAAAAGCAGTCTGTGGAGTAGTCTGGAGCCCCCTTATAACAGCAGTCTTTGGTGTAGTCTGGAGCCCCCCCCCCATAACAGCAGTCTGTGGTGTAGTCTGGAGCCCCTCTATAACAGCAGTCTGTGGTGTAGTCTGGAGCCCCCCTATAACAGCAGTCTGTGGTGTAGTCTGGAGCCTCTATAACAGCAGTCTGTGGTGTAGTGTGGAGCCCCCCTATAACAGCAGTCTGTGGTGTAGTCTGAAGCCCCCTATAACAGCATTCTGGTGTGTAGTCTGGAACCCCCTATAACAGCAGTCTGGTGTGTAGTCTGGAACCCCCTATAACAGCAGTCTGGTGTGTAGTTTTGAATGTCCCCTTTAACAGCAGTCTGGTGTGTAGTCTGGAGCCCCCTATAACAGCATTCTGGTGTGTAGTCTGGAACCCCCTATAACAGCTGTCTGGTGTGTCATCTGGAGCACCCCATAACAGCAGTCTGGTGTGTAGTCTGGTGCCCCCTATAACAGCAGTCTAGGGTATAGTCTGGAGCCCCCTTTAACAGCAGTCTGGTGTGTAGTTTGGAGTGTCCCCTTTAATAGCAGTTTGGTGTGTAGTCTGGAGCCCCCCTATAACAGCAGTCTGGTTTGTAGTCTGGAGCTCCCTGTATAACAGCTGTCTGGGGTGTAGTCTGGAGCGCCCCCTATAACAGCAGTCTGGGGTGTAGTCTGGAGCGCCCCCTATAACAGCAGTCTGGCATGTAGTCTGGAGCTCCCCCTATAACAGCAATCTGGTGTGTAGTCTGGAGCTCCCCTAGAACAGCATTCTGGGGTATAGTCTGGAGCCCCCTATAACAGCAGTCTGGTGTGTAGTCTGAAACGTCCCCTATAACAGCTGTCTGGGGTGTAGTCTGGTGCCTCCTATAACAGCAGTCGGGGGTGTAGTCTGGAGCCCCCTATAACAGCAGTCGGGGGTGTATTCTGGAGCCCCCTATAACAGCAGTCGGGGGTGTAGTCTGGAGCCCCCTATAACAGCAGTCGGGGGTATAGTGTGGAGCCCCCTATTACAGCTGTCTGGGGATGTAATCTGAAGCCCCCTATAACAGCTGTCGGGGGTGTAGTCTGGAGCCCCCTATACCAGCTGTCTGGGGTGTAGTCTGGAGCCCCCTATAACAGCAGTCTGGTGTGTAGTCTGGAGCCCTTCTATAACAGCAGTCTGGTGTGTAGTCTGGAGGCCCCCTATAACAGCAGTCTGGTGTTTATCTGGAGCCTCCTATAACAGCATTCTGGCGTGTTGTCTGGAGCCCCCTATAACCGCAGTCTGGTGTACAGTCTGGAGCGCCCCCTATAACAGCAGTCTGGTGTGTAGTCTGGAGCCCCCTATAACAGCAGTCTGGTGTGTAGTCTGGAGCCCCCTACAACAGCAGTCTGGTGTGTAGTCTGGAGCCCCCCTATAACAGCAGTCTGGTGTGTAGTCTGGAGCCTCCTATAACAGCAGTCTGGTGTGTAGTCTGGAGCACCCCATATAACAGCAGTCTGGTGTGTAGTCTGGAGCCCCCTATAACAGCAGTCTGGTGTGTAGTCTGGAGCCCCCTACAACAGCAGTCTGGTGTGTAGTCTGGAGCCCCCCTATAACAGCAGTCTGGTGTGTAGTCTGGGGCCCTCTATAACAGCAGTCTGGCGTGTAGTCTGGAGCCTCCTATAACAGCACACTGGTGTGTAGTCTGGAGCACCCCATATAACAGCAGTCTGGGGTGTAGTCTGGAGCTCCCTGTATAACAGCTATCTGGTGTGTAGTCTGGAGCACCCCCCTATAACAGCAGTCTGGTGTGTAGTCTGGAGCTCCTCCTATAACAGCATTCTGGTGTGTAGTCTGGAGCTCCTCCTATAACAGCAGTCTGGTGTGCAGTCTGGAGCTCCTCCTATAACAGCAGTCTGGTGATTAGTCTGGAGCCCCCCTATAACAGCAGTCTGGGGTGTAGTCTGGATCGCCTCCTATAAAAGCAGTCTGGTGTGTAGTCTGGAACGCACCCTATAACAGCAGTCTGATGTGTAGTCTGGAACCCTCCTATAACAGCAGTCTGGTGTGTAGTCTGGAGCGCACCCTATAACAGCAGTCTGATGTGTAGTCTGGAGCCCTCCTATAACAGCAGTCTGGTGTGTAGTCTGGAGCCCCCCTATATCAGCAGTCTGGTGTGTAGTCTGGAGTGTCCCCTATAACAGTAGTCTGGTGTGTAGTCTGGAGCCTCCTATAATAGCAGTCTGTGGTGTAGTCTGGAGCCCCCTATAACAGCAGTCTTTGGTGATGTCTGGAGCCCCCCTATAATAGCAGTCTGTGGTGTAGTCTGGAGGCCCCCTATAACAGCAGTCTGTGGTGTAGTCAGGAGCCCCCCTATAACAGCAATCTGTGGTGTAGTCTGGAGCCCCCCTATAACAGCAGTCTGGTGGTGTAGTCAGGAGCCCCCCTATAATAGCAGTCTGTGGTGTAGTCAGGAGCCCCCTATAATAGCAGTCTGTAGTGTAGTCTGGAGCCCCCCTATAATAGCAGTCTGTGGTGTAGTCTGGAGCCCCCCTATTATAGCAGTCTGGTGTGTAGTCTGGAGCCCCCCTATAACAGCAGTCTGGTGTGTAGTCTGGGGCCCTCTGTAACAGCAGTCTGGTGTGTAGTCTGGAGCCTCCTATAACAGCAGTCTGTGGTGTAGTCTGGAGCCCCCCTATAACAGCAGTCTGGTGAGTAGTCTGGAGCCCCCCTATAATAGCAGTCTGTGGTGTAGTCTGGAGCCCCCCTATGATAGCAGTCTGTGGTGTAGTCTGGAGCTCCCTGTATAACAGCTGTCTGGGGTGTAGTCTGGAGTGCCCCCTATAACAGCAGTCTGGTTTGTAGTCTGGAGCACCCCCTATAACAGCAGTCTGGTGTGTAGTCTGGAGCTCCTCCTATAACAGCAGTCTGGTGTGTAGTCTGGAGTTCCTCCTATAACAGCAGTCTGGTGTGTAGTCTGGAGTTCCTCCTATAACAGCAGTCTGGTGATTAGTCTGGAGCCCCCCTATAACAGCAGTCTGGTGTGTAGTCTGGAGCGCACCCTATAACAGCATTCTGGTGTGTAGTCTGGAGCCCTCCTATAACAGCAGTCTGGTTTGTAGTCTGGAGCCCCCCTATAACAGCAGTCTGGTGTGTAGTCTGGAGCCCCCCTATAACAGCAGTCTGGTGTGTAGTCTGGAGTGTCCCCTATAACAGTAGTCTGGTGTGTAGTCTGGAGCCTCCTATAATAGCAGTCTGTGGTGTAGTCAGGAGCCCCCCTATAATAGCAGTCTGTGGTGTAGTCTGGAGCCCCCCCTATAATAGCAGTCTGTGGTGTAGTCTGGAGCCCCCTATAATAGCAGTCTGTGATGTAGTCTGGAGCCCCCCTATAACAGCAGTCTGGTGTGTAGTCTGGAGCACCCCCTATAACAGCAGTCTGGTGTGTAGTCTGGAGCCCCCCTATAACAGCAGTCTGGTGTGTAGTCTGGAGCTCCCCCTATAACAGCAGTCTGGTGTGTAGTCTGGAGTTCCTCCTATAACAGCAGTCTGTGGTGTAGTCTGGAGCCCCCTATAACAGCAGTCTGGTGTGTAGTCTGGAGCCTCCTATAACAGCAGTCTGGTGTGTAGTCTGGAGCTCCTCCTATAACAGCATTCTGGTGTGTAGTCTGGAGCTCCTCCTATAACAGCAGTCTGGTGATTAGTCTGGAGCTCCCCCTATAACAGCAGTCTCGTGATTAGTCTGGAGCCCCCCTATAACAGCAGTCTGGTGTGTAGTCTGGATCGCCTCCTATAAAAGCAGTCTGGTGTGTAGTCTGGAGCGCCCCCTATAACAGCATTCTGGTGTGTAGTCTGGAGCCCTCCGATAACAGCAGTCTGATGTGTAGTCTGGAGCCCTCCTATAACAGCAGTCTGGTGTGTAGTCTGGAGCCCCCCTATAACAGCAGTCTGGGGTATAGTCTGGAGCCCTCCTATAACAGCAGTCTGGTGTGTAGTCTGGAGCCCCCCTATAACAGCAGTCTGGTGTGTAGTCTGGAGCACCCCCTATAACAGCAGTCTGGTGTGTAGTCTGGAGCACCCCATATAACAGCAGTCTGGTGTGTAGTCTGGAGTGTCCCCTATAACAGCAGTCTGGTGTGTAGTCTGGAGCACCCCCTATAACAGCAGTCTGGTGTGTAGTCTGGAGCACCCCCTATAACAGTAGTCTGGTGTGTAGTCTGGAGCCTCCTATAATACAATACAGGAATATGGGTGCACTATGTGGTAGATGTATACAATGACATTGTTTATCCCTCAACACTGATGTTAAAATTGAGACATTCGCCAGTATATCCTTATATGAAGGACACACCAGAGCCCGCACACCAACGCCAAGGTTTCTCAAGTGGCGCGGGACCTAACACCAACCTACCTGTGCGTGATAAGCAAAACACCACAGTAGTGACCCATATTCCTGTATTGTATTCTAATTGTTACACATCCGCACCGTTTATCTGGTGTAGGATTCCATTGTGGCACTTGTAGTCCGCTGCAGGCATCCTCCATTGTATGCATTTTTATGCTGGGGATCGCCCTTAGCAACGGACCACAAGGGCAGGATCTGCTCCCCCAGTATAAATGCACAACCGCATTTGGGGTTGAGCACCTCCAGCCATTTGAGACCACGTTTTTTGTTATTAGCCTCCTATAATAGCAGTCTGTGGTGTAGTCTGGAGCCCCCTATAACAGCAGTCTGATGTGTAGTCTGGAGCCCCCCTATAACAGCAGTCTGGTGTGTTGTCTGGAGCCCCCTATAACAGCAGTCTGGTGTGTAGTCTGGAGCTCCCTCTATAACAGCAGTCTGTGGTGTAGTCTGGAGCCCCCCTATAATAGTAGTCTGTGGTGTAGTCTGGAGTGCCCCTATTACAGCAGTCTGTGGTGTAGTCTGGAGCCCCCATATAACAGCAGTTGGTGTGTAGTCTAAAGCCCCCCCCCCCATTATAGCAGTCTTTGGTGTAGTTTGGAGCCCCCTATAACAGCAGTCTTTGGTGTAGTCTGGAGACCCCCCCCCTATTACAGAAGTCTGGTGTGTAGTCTGGAGCCCCCCTATAACAGCAGTCTGTGGTGTAGTCTTGAGCCCCTCTATAACAGCAGTCTGTGATGTAGTCTGGAACCCCCCTATAATAGCAGTCTGTAGTGTAGTTTGGAGCCCCCCTATAACAGCAGTCTGTGGTGTAGTCTGGAGCCCCCCTATAACAACAGTCTGTGGTGTATTCTGGAGCCCCCCTATAACAGCAGTCTGTGGTGTAGTCAGGAGCCCCCCTATAATAGCAGTCTGTGGTGTAGTCAGGAGCCCCCCTATAATAGCAGTCTGTGGTGTAGTCTGGAGCCCCCCTATAATAGCAGTCTGTGGTGTAGTCTGGAGCCCCCTATAATAGCAGTCTGTGGTGTAGTCTGGAGCCCCCCTATAACAGCAGTCTGTGGTGTAGTCTGGAGCCCCCTATAATAGCAGTCTGTGGTGTAGTCTGGAGCCCCCCTATAATAGTAGTCTGTGGTGTAGTCTGGAGCCCCCTATAATAGCAGTCTGTGGTGTAGTCTGGAGCCCCCCTATAATAGCAGTCTGTGGTGTAGTCTGGAGCCCCTATAATAGCAGTCTGTGGTGTAGTCTGGAGCCCCCCTATAATAGCAGTCTGTGGTGTAGTCTGGAGCCCCCCTATAATAGCAGTCTGTGGTGTAGTCTGGAGCCCCCTATAACAGCAGTCTGTGGTGTAGTCTAGAGCCCCCCTATAACAGCAGTCTTTGGTCTAGTCTGGAGACCCCCCCCTATTACAGAAGTCTGGTGTGTAGTCTGGAGCCCCCCTATAACAGCAGTCTGTGGTGTAGTCTTGAGCCCCTCTATAACAGCAGTCTGTGATGTAGTCTGGAACCCCCCTATAATAGCAGTCTGTAGTGTAGTTTGGAGCCCCCCTATAACAGCAGTCTTTGGTGTAGTCTGGAGCCCCCCTATAACAACAGTCTGTGGTGTATTCTGGAGCCCCCCTATAACAGCAGTCTGTGGTGTAGTCAGGAGCCCCCCTATAATAGCAGTCTGTGGTGTAGTCAGGAGCCCCCTATAACAGCAGTCTGTGGTGTAGTCAGGAGCCCCCCTATAATAGCAGTCTGTGGTGTAGTCTGGAGCCCCCTATAACAGCAGTCTGTGGTGTAGTCTGGAGCCCCTATAACAGCAGTCTGTGGTGTAGTCTGGAGCCCTTCTAGAACAGCAGTCTGTGGTGTAGTCTGGAGCCCCCCTATAATAGCAGTCTGGTGTAGTCTGGAGCCCCCCTATAATAGCAGTCTGTGGTGTAGTCTGGAGCCCCCCTATAATAGCAGTCTGTGGTGTAGTCTGGAGCCCCCTATAATAGCAGTCTGTGGTGTAGTCTGGAGCCCCCCTATAACAGCAGTCTGTGGTGTAGTCTGGAGCCCCCTATAATAGCAGTCTGTGGTGTAGTCTGGAGCCCCCTATAATAGCAGTCTGTGGTGTAGTCTGGAGCCCCCCTATAATAGTAGTCTGTGGTGTAGTCTGGAGCCCCCCTATAATAGCAGTCTGTGGTGTAGTCTGGAGCCCCCCTATAATAGCAGTCTGTGGTGTAGTCTGGAGCCCCTATAATAGCAGTCTGTGGTGTAGTCTGGAGCCCCCCCTATAATAGCAGTCTGTGGTGTAGTCTGGAGCCCCCCTATAATAGCAGTCTGTGGTGTAGTCTGGAGCCCCCTATAATAGCAGTCTGTTGTGTAGTCTGGAGCCCCCTATAACAGCAGTCTGTGGTGTAGTCTGGAGCCCCCCTATAATAGCATTCTGTGGTGTAGTCTGTAGCCCCCCTATAACAGCAGTCTGTGGTGTAGTCTGGAGCCCCCCTATAACAGCAGTCTGTGGTGAAGTCTGGAGCCCCCTATAATAGCAGTCTGTGGTGTAGTCTGGAGCCCCCCTATAATAGCAGTCTGTGGTGTAGTCTGGAGCCCCCCTATAATAGCAGTCTGTGTAGTCTGGAGCCCCCCTATAACAGTTATAATCTCCTGACACTGTTACGTTCCTTTCAGTAGAGGAGCGATGGGATCAGTCAGTTGACGTCTTTTGTTACTTTGTAACAGCTGATATTTTTGGGGCGGACCCCTGTAAGCCTATAAGCCCCCATAACAGCAGGCGCAGTGCCATGTGATTCGGGCCCTCCAGGTGTCGGGGGGGCTGAGAGGGGCCCTCATGTTCCTGACAGGTTCTCCTCTCTCATCTCAGGCTGTGCGGAGTTTCCCTTGAAGACGTTCTCCTCCTTCATGTGTCTGGAGATGTAACAGATGACGCCTCAGATCTGGGATCTGCGCACCTGGAGGATCAATGGCGGAACAGGTGCCCGAGCCCCCCGTATGCCCGACACCTGGAGGATCAATGGCGGAGCAGGTGCCCGAGCCCCCCGTATGCCCGACACCTGGAGGATCAATGGCGGAGCAGGTGCCCGAGCCCCCCGTATGCCCGACACCTGGAGGATCAATGGCGGAGCAGGTGCCCGAGCCCCCCGTATGCCCGACACCTGGAGGATCAATGGCGGAGCAGGTGCCCGAGCCCCCGTGTGCCTAAGAGTTTATAGATGACTGTTCGGTGGCTTCTCTGATGTCACCGCGATTTTCTTCAGGTTTATTTTCCCTGTGGTTGTTAAATCTGTGAAGTGATATAGGAGGCCAGTGATATAGGAGGCCAGGGATATAGGAGGCCAGTGATATAGGAGGCCAGTGATATAGGAGGCCAGTGATGTAGGAGGCCAGTGATATAGGAGGCCAGTGATATATGAGGCCAATGATGTAGGAGGCCAGTGATATAGGAGGCCAGTGATATAGGAGGCCAGTGATATAGGAGGCCAGTGATATAGGAGGCCAGTGATATATGAGGCCAATGATATAGGAGGTCAGTGATATAGGAGGCCAGTGATATAGGAGGCCAGTGATATAGGAGGCCAGTGATATAGGAGGCCAGTGATGTAGGAGGCCAGTGATGTATGAGGCCAGTGATATAGGAGGCCAGTGATATAGGAGGCCAGTGATATAAGAGGCCAGTGATGTATGAGGCCAGTGATATAGGAGGCCAGTGATATAGGAGGCCAGAGATATAGGAGGCCAGTGATGTATGAGGCCAGTGATATAGGAGGCCAGTGATATAGGAGGCCAGTGATATAGGAGGCCAGTGATATATGAGGCCAATGATATAGGAGGCCAGTGATGTAGGAGGCCAGTGATGTAGGAGGCCAGTGATGTAGGAGGCCAGTGATATAAGAGGCCAGTGATATAGGAGGCTAGTGATATAGGAGGCCAGTGATGTATGAGGCCAGTGATATAGGAGGCCAGTGATATAGGAGGCCAGTGATATAGGAGGCCAGTGATATAGGAGGCCAGTGATGTAGGAGGCCAGTGATGTAGGAGGCCAGTGATATAGGAGGCCAGTGATATAGGAGGCCAGTGATGTATGAGGCCAGTGATATAGGAGGCCAGTGATGTAGGAGGCCAGTGATGTAGGAGGCCAGTGATGTAGGAGGCCAGTGATATAAGAGGCCAGTGATATAGGAGGCCAGTGATATAGGAGGCCAGTGATATAGGAGGCCAGTGATGTATGAGGCCAGTGATATAGGAGGCCAGTGATGTAGGAGGCCAGTGATGTATGAGGCCAGTGATATAGGAGGCCAGTGATGTATGAGGCCAGTGATGTATGAGGCCAGTGATATAGGAGGCCAGTGATATAGGAGGCCAGTGATGTATGAGGCCAGTGATGTATGAGGCCAGTGATATAGGAGGCCAGTGATATAGGAGGCCAGTGATGTAGGAGGCCAGTGATATAGGAGGAACATTCCCAGAATTCTTCTTTAAGGGGTTACTCCGCTGCTAGACATGTTATCTTCTATCACTGCGTCCTAGTCCTTTGGATAGGGGATAACATGTCTAGATGCGGAATACCTCTTTACCAACACCAACTCCGAGCGGCCTCTTCCATGTATCATAGATTTATACCCCCCCCCCCCCCCCCCCCCCCCCCCCCCGGACATTATCGCACAAGTGATTCAGATTTGCCGCCATTGGACGCAGTGAATTCTCCGTCTCGTGTGGAGCGAAGGCGTCGCCGACCTCGCCGGAGAAATAGTTTAAAATGAATCCATATTTAATTCTCAATACAGAGTTATCACAATCTAACAATATTACAGATAACACAAAGGTAATAACAGACGCCATGACTAATGTGCTGTCAGTAGGAACCGAAATAAGACTTTGAGGTCACGACAACAGTAGCAAAGCGATAACAACACTGTCCCGACAAGTTATCTCTGAAAATATATACTCTCACTAATATATACATTTATTCATAAAATAAATAGTCATTAAAAAAATCATCCAACTTAAGAAATACAAAAAGAAAAGAAAACTCATAACCTAATAGCTTTGGATCGTGATATTACACGTGCGTCATGGAAGAAGAGGGGCGACGGGTTACAGTGAAAGGTTTCGGGGTTGCGGTTGAGCAGAGGAGGAGGAGGACGCATTGTGGCGGCTCAGTCTAATGACCAATCGTTGGCAATCGTCACCGTAGTAACAGGTATGGAGGACGAGCTCCGTTCTCATTGGTCATTGACCTTTTTTCCATCCATTGACCAAGACCAAGATCATCCATGATCCAAGTCATCTTATTGGCGTCTACCGCGCTCTCCGCCATCTCCTTACGTCATATCTAAAGACACTTCCTGGTCTATGGTTGAGATCACGGCTGGTCCTGACTACACGCTGCCTATTGCACTCTCCTACTAATACTCTCTCCCCGGTCTCCAAAGAACTTAAAGGGGTACCCCGCCCCTAGACATCTTATCTGTCTGATCGCGGGGTTCCCGCTGTTGGGGACCCCCGCGATCTTGGCTGCATTACCCCAGACATCTGGTGGACGGAGTGAACTTCGCCGGATGACTGGCGATGCTGGGGCTGATGATGTCACGGCCACTCCCCGCTCATGACGTCATGGCCACACACCCTCAATGCAAGTCTATGGGAGGGGGCGTGACGTCCGTCACGCCCCCTCCCATAGACTTGCATTGAGGGGGTGTGGCCGTGATGTCACCAGCCTCCGCATCGCCAGTTATCCGGCACGGAATGAAGTTCACTCTGTGCACCGGATGACTGGCGATGCGGAGGCTGGTGATGTCAAGGCCACGCCCCACTCGTGATGTCACGGCCGGCATGCCCCCTCCCATAGACTTGCATTGAGGGGGCGTGGCCATGATGTCACCAGCCTCCGCATCGCCAGTCATCCGGCACGGAACGTAGTTCACTCCATGCTCCGGATGACTGGCGGGCCAGAGGCTGGTGATGTCACGGCCACGCCCCACTTGTGATGTCACGGCCATCACGAGCAGGGCGCGACCGTGACATCACCAGCCTCTGGCGCTGCACTCCACGCTCTAAACGGACGCCGGGGGCAACAGGGGGATCGCAATGGACCCCCGCGATCAGACATCTTATCCCCTGTCCTTTGGATAGGGGATAAGATGTCTAGGGGCGGAGTATCCCCATCAAGATCTTTCTATAAACTGCAACAAAAATTATCAGAAGATGAATTAGTACAAAAACTTCACATCTTATTTTGATCTTAAAAAAAAAACAAAAAACAAAACTATCGTCTAAACAATTTCTTTCATAGAAAGAAAACAATTATATATTTGTATAGTTATTATAGGGTGGATAGCAGCATTGTAAGGGAAGAAGAAACCGTCTCCGTTAGTGCTTTTTCTGCGGATCCTTCCGTTTCACTCCAGCTCCGGTCCTATTGGATTCCGCATCGGTATTGTTGGGCTGGATGGTTTTATTTGGTTGTGGTGGGTCAGATCTAGAGCAGCGGTTGTTCTCCAATGAGAAGCGCCATCTTGTGCTGCCAGAGAGGAGGATGAAATGTGGAGGCTTCGTCTGATGAGGGTTTTGGTAGCGACGATTCAGCGCGTTCATGTCTACGGCCGTGACCGAGGGACTGGTGGAAAGAGAAGACGACGTAAAGCAGCCGGGCTCGTTAAGTGCAGATTTCATTATTGCTCAGGTAGACAAATAATTGTCCGGCGCGGGCAGTAAAGGTCGCCACACACTGGTGCGTAAAGTTGGTCAGAATAGAGCCGAGCGTGCACGAGTATGGGGGGGGAGGGGCTTGAGGAAAGGGGACGTTTGGTGACAAATATCTTTTAAAGACGTGTTTTTTTTTAAATGTTAAAATATGTGTCCAATAGTTGACAGCGTTTGAAGACAATTGTTCGGTGAAAGAACAAGGACTAAAATAGCCAAAATGGACTAAAATGTGTACGACTTTTATCCCACGAAGCAAGAAAAACGGATGGCACTCACCTGTACAGACCTGCAAAAAAATATCTGATTTATTAAAGGGGTACTCCACTGGATCAGGGTTAAAGGGGTACTCCACTGGATCAGGGTTAAAGGGGTACTCCACTGGATCAGGGTTAAAGGGGCACTCCACTGAATCAGGGTTAAAGGGGTACACCACTGGATCAGGGTTAAAGGGGTACACCACTGGATCAGGGTTAAAGGGGCACTCCACTGAATCAGGGTTAAAGGGGTACTCCACTGAATCAGGGTTAAAGGGGTACACCACTGGATCAGGGTTAAAGGGGTACACCACTGGATCAGGGTTAAAGGGGTACTCCACTGGATCAGGGTTAAAGGGGCACTCCACTGAATCAGGGTTAAAGGGGTACACCACTGAATCAGGGTTAAAGGGGTACTCCACTGGATCAGGGTTAAAGGGGTACTCCACTGGATCAGGATTAAAGGGGTACACCACTGGATCAGGGTTGAAGGGGTACACCACTGGATCAGGATTAAAGGGGTACACCACTGGATCAGGGTTGAAGGGGTACACCACTGGATCAGGGTTAAAGGTGCACTCCACTGAATCAGGGTTAAAGGGGTACTCCACTGGATCAGGGTTAAAGGAGTACTCCACTGGATCAGGGTTAAAGGGGTACACCACTGGATCAGGGTTAAAGGGGTACTCCACTGGATCAGGGTTAAAGGGGTACACCACTGGATCAGGGTTAAAGGGGTACTCCACTGGATCAGGGTTAAAGGGGTACACCGCTGGATCAGGGTTAAAGGGGTACACCGTTGGATCAGGGTTAAAGGGGTACTCTGCTGGATCAGGGTTAAAGGGGTACTCCGTTGGATCAGGGTTAAAGGGGTACTCCACTAGATCAGGGTTAAAGGGATACTCCGCTGGATCAGGGTTAAAGGGTACTCCACTGGAAAACATTATCATTATTATTATTTTAAATCAACTGGTGCCAGAAAGTTGAACAGATTTGTAAATTACTTCTATTTAAAAATCTTAATCCTTTCAGTACTTATCAGCTGCTGTATGCTCTACAGGGAGTTGTGTAGTTCTTTCCAGTCTGACCACAGTGCTCTCTGCTGACACCTCTGTCCATGTAAAGAACTGTCCAGAGTAGAAGCAAATCCCCATAGAAAACTTATCCTGCTCTGGACAGTTCCTTACATGGACAGAGGTGTCAGCAGAGAGCACTGTGGTCAGACTGGAAAGAACTACACAACTTCCTGTGGAGCATGCAGCAGCTGATACGTACTGGAAGGATTAAGATTTTTAAATAGAAGTAATTTATGAATCTGTTTAACTTTCTGACACCAGTTGATTTAAAAAAAATAAAAAAATGTTTTCCAGTACCCCTTTAAGTGCAGTGGAGTACCCCTTTAAGTGCATTGGGGCACACAGGTTCCTCCGCTGGAGACGCACATGCTGACGGAGTAACCTGTGTGCCCCAATGGACTTTTATTTTGCTCTTTATATTTTTTGCACGTCTGTACAGGTGAGTGCCGCCCCTTTTCTAGATTTGTGGGACTGTGTGCAATTCTTTCCTTCTGGATCGAGCACCCGGTACGGTGAAATCTCTATGGCGTTTCCCCGGGAGCCTCGGCTGTTTTCCGGTCGTCGGCTTCTTTGTACGACTTTTATTTGTTTGACATTCAACCATCAACCTACTTTCCTCTAGAGGGTACGGCCTCCTTTAAAGAGTTCTAGACTGAACCTTTCTTTGCCTCTAGTGGTCAGTAATGTCGTAGATGCCAACATGGTCCCATCAGGACTGTCAGGACACTTGGGCGGGGTTCTACATCTCTCATGGCCATCGAGAACACAATCTACAACAATCATCTGAGAATTTCAATGGCACATAATGAATTTTGTGAAGCAGATACGGAAGGCGGCACATCCACAATATACCGTAGAACTTCTAGTGCGCCGCTATGGCCACGGACTAACTGGAACGGTCAAACAGACAACGTGCGGCGGTGCCCGATCTCTAGGCGCCAACAGGTAAATCCATATGGTAAGAGGTAGAAACAACGAAAGGCAACTCACCGCATAACCGGCTTCACTTTAATATCTTTGAGCATAAAAGACGCCAGCAAGGCAGGACATGACGCCAGGAAGGCGCTGCAGCGCCTTCCTGGCGTCATGTCCTGCCTTGCTGGCATCTTTTATGCAACAAAGATATTAAAGGGGTATTCCAGTGAAAAACTAATTTTTTTTTTAGATCAACTGGCTCTAGAAAGTTACACAGATATGTAAAAAAAAAAACTTCTATGAAAAAATCCAGTACTTATCAGCTGCTAAAGTTAAGTTGTTCTTTCCAGTCTGACCACAGTGCTCTCTGCTGACACCTCTGTCTGTCTCAGGAACTGTCCAGAGCAGGAGAGGTTTTCTATGGGGATTTTCTCCATGAGACAGAGGTGTCAGCAGAGAGCACTGTGGTCAGACTGGAAAGAACAACTCAACTTCAGCAGCTGATAAGTACTGGTAGGATTAAGATTTTTAATAGAAGTCATTTACAAATCTGTTTAACTTTCTGGAGCCAGTTGATATGAAAGCAATTATTATTATTTTTTTTTTAACGGAATACCCCTTTAAAGTGAAGCACATTATGCGGTGAGTGGCCTCTCGTTGTTTCTTCTTAACATAATGAATTTTGTCCGGGTGGAGAGTCAATTCCATTCATGAGAAATACAGAATGAAAGTCCGCACTGCGGCCATGATCATGGAAGACGTTTCTACGTGGGATTCCATGATAATATCTATTCCTGACTTAAAGGGGTACTCCACTGGAAAACATTTATTTATTTATTGTATTTTATTTTTTAATTCAACTGGTGCCAGAAAGTTAAACAGATTTGTAAATGACTTCTATTTAAAAATCTTAATCCTTCCAGTACTTATCAGCTGCTGTATGCTCCACAGGAAGTTCTTTTCTTTTTGGATTTCTTTTCTGTCTGACCACAGTGCTCTCTGCTGACACCTCTGTCCATGTCAGGAAATGTCCGGAGCAGGAGAGGTTTGCTATGAGGATTTGCTCCTGCTCTGGACAGTTCCTGACATGGACAGAGGTGTCACTGTGGTCAGACAGAAAGGAAATCCAAAAAGAAAAGAACTTCCTGTGTCGTATACAGCAGCTGAACTACTGGAAGGATTAAGATTTTTTAATAGAAGTAATTTACAAATCTGTTTAACTTTTTGGCACTATTTGATAAAAAAAAAAAAAAATTATATATATATATATATATATATATCTCTATATATATATATATATATATCTATATATATATATATATATATATATATATATATATATATATATATTCCAGTGGAGTACCCCTTTAATGAAGACTTGATGTACGGGACTGTCTAAGACAGACACAGGGTTCAAGTCCTGGAGAAGAAAGTGTGGGAACTCTTTTACTCAATGGCTGGTCGTGCAAGACTCCTGCTAAAAGGAATGGTGTTCCTGTTGTGGAAAAAGTGCAGGAACTCCGTTCCCACACGTTCCTGCAGGACTTGAGCCCTGGACAGACGAGTCTCCACTCATGGGATACAGATATAGCAGAACATGGCTGTATATTAGGCTTTATCTACTTTTAGCCAAGTCCTTCTCTCTGAAGTACAGAAGACAGGCAGTGTTTGTGCTAACGAAAAACAAATGGAATGTTCCTAAATTCATAGACTCCATCAGAGATAAATCTTCTCCGTAACTATAAGTTGAAAGTAGATACCGACACAATGGAACTTTTCCGTTCCCGGTGGTGACATATTAGAACGTTCTCATCGCCATCGTGTATCAACAACGAGTTTCAAGATATTTTCACCTAAGTGAAAGTGAAAGGCTACTCTCCGGGGCATCTTGGGACGTCCAAGACGCTGTAGGACGTTAAGTCAAACAGTTAAAGGTCTCTGTCATATTGAAAGGACTCACTGAGCCAAGCCTGGACATCACAGTCTTCAGTTTATGGGAAGAGTCTCATTGATTGGTCCTTATTTGCACGTGTGGACGTCGTAGACCCTTATGCATTCCTGACAGCTGACGTAGCAGCACCAGTGAAAGATGCAATGGCACTTTTCTTTTCTCTTCTCAGTCCTCGTGTTGTGTCCTCGTCCACAGCATAAGAGATCGCACCCGTCGATCCCGTGAGAGGTGACGTTGCATATCCTGTCTCTTGTTCCGAAAGATCCAGTCTCGGGGTTAGGCTCACAAAAATTTGGGGAGTTCTCGTAGTAAATCAGATCCCGCTCAGTCGGTGGCTTGAAGAAAGTGTATTTTGGTCGAAGCGTCTCGACCCACCCGCGGGATTCACGATGCTTTTCCACCACCATTTCCGAAGCGCTGTCGTACTTGTCCTTCAAATAATCTCCGATCATGCGAAAATCTGGTTGCGACCACCAACATGTCTTCACCTCACAGCTCCCGGACAGTCCGTGGCACTTACACTTCAGGTGTCTGTGGTCGGTGATGGACTGTAGAAACAGAAGGAAAATAAAAGAGCATTAGTAAGACCGACTAAGATCAATAACAGAGAAAAAGATGAGTACGATGGGCGACCGATTGTCAAGATGGCCACAACCTGGAGGCTCAGGAAGCTTCAAAAAAATGTCTCTGCTTTAACTTGATCCCTTTTTGAAAGGGGTACTCCGTCCTTAGACATCTTATCCCCTATCCAAAGGATAGGGGATAAGATGTCTGATCGCGGGGGTCCTGCAGCTGGGGTCCCCCGCGATATCGGCTGCGGCACCCCAGACAACCGGTGCACAGTGCGAACTTCGCTCCGTGCCGAATGACTGGCGATGCAGGGTGGAGGCCCGTGACGTCACGGCCACGCCCCCTCAATGCAAGTCTATGGAAATAAAAAATAGATTTCCATTTATTAGCCCCGTCATGCCCCCGTCATGCCCCCTCCCATAGACTTGCATTGAGGGGGTGGGGCGTGACGTCACGAGGGGGCAGGGTGACCCCCGAAGCCTGCAACCAGCGCTTGGAACTAAATGTTCCGAACGCTGGGGAGTGGAGTATTCCTGTAAAGCTTTGACTAACCATAAAATAAATGCCGCCCGAAAAGGGCATATCCGACGATTTTGGACAACAGTAGTTCACGATGGCTGATGGAAGAATATTGTCTGCCAAAAATTATCAGGTTAGATTTCTTTCACCATTGTCAACTAAAAATACAAGTTTAGGACCTGGTCGGATAAGTGTGCTCGATCATGTGGCACTTGCCCAATCTGCTGGTGTAGTTTGGCACATTAAAGGGGTACTCCGCCCCTAGACATCTTATACCCTATCCAAAGGATAGGGGATAAGATGTCTGACATCACGCCTCCTCCCATAGACTTTCATTGAGGGGGCGTGGCCGTGACATCATGAGCCTCCGTCGCTGTACTTGATGCTCTAAAGGAACGCCGGGTGCAGCAGGGAGATTGTAGTGGTCCCCAGCGGTAGGACCCCCGCAATCAGACATCTTATCTCTATTCTTTGGATAGGGTATAAGATGTCTAGGGGCGGAGTACCCCTTTAATAACTGGAAATCTATTTTTGAATTTTTTTTACTGTGGGACCATTTTTTATCGGACTGTCATGGAACAGAACGTTTTTGTGCCTGTACTTACTGTTCTCCCTGCTTCGTTGTTGTGTCTGTTCATGGCCGAGCGAGCATCTGGTCTGTTCTCTCGAGCGTCTGCGAATTCTCGAGACACCATGCTTCCGAAGTCCATGTCCTCACTGCAGCCGCCCCATTTCCAGCCTTCACCCGGAGGACCCTTGTGATGGTTGTCACATCCGCAGATGGTGGCGGTTCCTTCGGCACAGGCTCTGGTAACGGCAAACGCTACTCCAGCCGAGGCGATGGCGTGAACGAAGGCCGACTCCCTGGTAGCTGGTAATAAATGGAGGGAAAAAATTAGATGGTGTCTTTGTCTGGAAGTTGGCACATTATACACAGTACATAGTATGGGGATATCAGTGCCCATGTGACTACATCTCTATTACGGTTGGCGCGGTGTCTATACTCTTAGTAGTTGGCACATTATACATAGTATATAGTATGGGGATATCAGTGCCCATGTGACTACATCTCTATTACGGTTGGTGCGGTGTCTATACTCTTAGTAGTTGGCACATTATACACAGTACATAGTATGAGGATATCAGTGCCCATGTGACTACATCTCTATTACGGTTGGCGCGGTGTCTGTACTCTTAGTAGTTGGCACATTATACACAGTACATAGTATCGGGATATCAGTGCCCATGTGACTACATCTCTATTACGGTTGGCGCGGTGTCTATACTCTTAGTAGTTGGTACATTATACATAGTATATAGTATGGGGATATCAGTGCCCATGTGACTACATCTCTTTTAAGGTTGGCGCAGTGTCTGTACTCTTAGCAGTTGGCACATTATACATAGTATGGGGATATCAGTGCCCATGTGACTACATCTCTATTATGGTTTGCGTGGTGTCTATACTCTTAGTAGTTGGCACATTATACACAGTACATAGTATGGGGATATCAGTGCCCATGTGACTACATCTCTATTACGGTTGGCGCGGTGTCTGTACTCTTAGTAGTTGGCACATTATACATAGTATATAGTATGGGGATATCAGTGCCCATATGACTACATCTCTATTACGGTTTGCGTGGTGTCTATACTCTTAGTAGTTGGCACATTATACACAGTACATATTATGAGGATATCAGTGCCCATGTGACTACATCTCTATTACGGTTGGCGCGGTGTCTGTACTCTTAGTAGTTGGCACATTATACACAGTACATAGTATGGGGATATCAGTGCCCATATGACTACATCTCTATTACGGTTGGCGCGGTGTCTATACTCTTAGTAGTTGGCACATTATACACAGTACATATTATGAGGATATCAGTGCCCATGTGACTACATCTCTATTACGGTTGGTGCGGTGTCTGTACTCTTAGTAGTTGGCACATTATACACAGTACATAGTATGGGGATATCAGTGCCCATGTGACTACATCTCTATTACGGTTGGCGCAGTGTCTGTACTCTTAGTAGTTGGCACATTATACACAGTACATAGTATGGGGATATCAGTGCCCATGTGAGTACATCTCTATTACGGTTGGCGCGGTGTCTGTACTCTTAGTAGTTGGCACATTATACATAGTATATAGTATGGGGATATCAGTGCCCATGTGACTACATTTCTATTACGGTTGGCGCGGTGTCTGTACTCTTAGTAGTTGGCACATTATACACAGTACATAGTATGGGGATATCAGTGCCCATGTGACTACATCTCTTTTAAGGTTGGCGCAGTGTCTGTACTCTTAGCAGTTGGCACATTATACATAGTATGGGGATATCAGTGCCCATGTGACTACATCTCTATTACGGTTGGCGCGGTGTCTATACTCTTAGTAGTTGGCACATTATGCATAGTATATAGTATGGGGATATCAGTGCCCATGTGACTACATCTCTATTACGGTTGGCGCGGTGTCTATACTCTTAGTAGTTGGCACATTATACACAGTACATAGTATGGGGATATCAGTGCCCATGTGACTACATCTCTATTACGGTTGGTGCGGTGTCTGTACTCTTAGTAGTTGGCACATTATACACAGTACATAGTATGGGGATATCAGTGCCCATGTGACTACATCTCTATTACGGTTGGTGCGGTGTCTGTACTCTTAGTAGTTGGCACATTATACACAGTACATAGTATGGGGATATCAGTGTCCATGTGACTACATCTCTATTACGGTTGGCGCAGTGTCTGTACTCTTAGTAGTTGGCACATTATACACAGTACATAGTATGGGGATATCAGTGCCCATATGACTACATCTCTATTACGGTTGGCACGGTGTCTGTACTCTTAGAAGTTGGCACATTATACACAGTACATAGTATGGGGATATCAGTGCCCATGTGACTACATCTCTATTACGGTTGGCGCGGTGTCTGTACTCTTAGTAGTTGGCACATTATACACAGTACATAGTATGGGGATATCAGTGCCCATATGACTACATCTCTATTACGGTTGGCGCGGTGTCTGTACTCTTAGAAGTTGGCACATTATACACAGTACATAGTATGGGGATATCAGTGCCCATATGACTACATCTCTATTACGGTTGACGCGGTGTCTGTACTCTTAGTAGTTGGCACATTATACATAGTATATGGTATGGGGATATCAGTGCCCATGTGACTACATCTCTATTACGGTTGGTGCAGTGCCTATACTCTTAGTAGTTGGCACATTATACACAGTACATAGTATGGGGATATCAGTGCCCATGTGACTACATCTCTATTACGGTTGGCGCGGTGTCTATACTCTTAGTAGTTGGCACATTATACACAGTACATAGTATGGGGATATCAGTGCCCATGTGACTACATCTCTATTACGGTTGGCGCGGTGTCTGTACTCTTAGTAGTTGGCACATTATACACAGTACATAGTATGGGGATATCAGTGCCCATATGACTATATCTCTATTACGGTTGGCGCGGTGTCTGTACTCTTAGAAGTTGGCACATTATACACAGTACATAGTATGGGGATATCAGTGCCCATATGACTACATCTCTATTACGGTTGGCGCGGTGTCTGTACTCTTAGTAGTTGGCACATTATACACAGTACATAGTATGGGGATATCAGTGCCCATATGACTACATCTCTATTACGGTTGGCGCGGTGTCTGTACTCTTAGTAGTTGGCACATTATACACAGTACATAGTATGGGGATATCAGTGCCCATGTGACTACATCTCTATTACGGTTGGCGCGGTGTCTATACTCTTAGTAGTTGGCACATTATACACAGTACATAGTATGGGGATATCAGTGCCCATGTGACTACATCTCTATTACGGTTGGCGCGGTGTCTGTACTCTTAGTAGTTGGCACATTATACACAGTACATAGTATGGGGATATCAGTGCCCATATGACTATATCTCTATTACGGTTGGCGCGGTGTCTGTACTCTTAGAAGTTGGCACATTATACACAGTACATAGTATGGGGATATCAGTGCCCATGTGACTACATCTCTATTACGGTTGGCGCAGTGTCTGCACTCTTAGTAGTTGGCACATTATACATAGTATGGGGATATCAGTGCCCATGTGACTACATCTCTATTACGGTTGGCGCGGTGTCTGTACTCTTAGTAGTTGGCACATTATACACAGTACATAGTATGGGGATATCAGTGCCCATATGACTACATCTCTATTACGGTTGGCGCGGTGTCTATACTCTTAGTAGTTGGCACACTATACACAGAAGTTACTACAACACTAATAAAATTCTCTTTTTTTCCGTTCGCAGCCCAGGACTCTGTTTGTTTTCTAACAATAGATCATAGAGCAAGTGCTAAAAATACGGTTACCCTGAGGTGAACACAAAAAGTTTCCGGATCATTTCTGTCACCGGTAAATCTGCCAGGCTCTTCTTCATACAGAGGTTATCAAGCCAAAATATA
Source organism: Hyla sarda (assembly GCF_029499605.1). NCBI lineage: Eukaryota > Metazoa > Chordata > Amphibia > Anura > Hylidae > Hyla > Hyla sarda. Next base: position 2,799,413 of record NC_079193.1, on the reverse strand, counting down.
ACCGCTGCCAGGAATTAACTAGAGCAGAGAGCAGGCAGCAACCTGCCCAGAGCCCCGGACCCCACCGTCTATCAACCCGGCCCCTAAAATAACAGAAAGTGAGGAGACGATGGATGACACCCTATATATCATATCTGTGACTGACACCATATATATCATATCTGTGACTGACACCATATATATATCATATCTGTGACTGACACCCTGTATATATATATATATATCATATCTGTGACTGACACCATGTATATCATATCTGTGACTGACACCATATATATCATATCTGTGACTGACACCATATATATCATATCTGTGACTGACACCATGTATATCATATCTGGGACTGACACCGTGTATATCATATCTGTGACTGACACCATGTATATCATATCTGTGACTGACACCATATATTTCATATCTGGGACTGACACCATGTATATCATATCTGTGACTGACACCATGTATATCATATCTGTGACTGACACCATGTATATCATATCTGTAACTGACACCATATATATCATATCTGTGACTGACACCCTGTATATCATATCTGTGACTGACACCATATATATCATATCTGTGACTGACACCAAGTATATCATATCTGTGACTGACACCATGTATATCATATCTGTGACTGACACCCTGTATATCATATCTGTGACTAACACCATGTATATCATATCTGTGACTGACACCATGTATATCATATCTGTGACTGACACCATGTATATCATATCTGTGACTGACACCCTATATATCATATCTGTGACTGACACCATGTATATCATATCTTTGACTGACACCATGTATATCATATCTGTGACTGACACCAGGTATATCATATCTTTGACTGACACCATATATATCATATCTATGACTGACACCATGAATATCATATCTGTTACTGGCACCATATATATCATATCTGTGACTGACACCATATATATCATATCTGTGACTGACACCATGTATATCATATCTGTGTCTGATACAAGGATATCATTTGTTACTGACACCCTATATATCATATCTGTGACTGACACCATATATATCATATCTGTGACTGACACCATATATATATATATCATATCTGTGACTGACACCATGTATATCATATCTGTGACAGACACCATGTATATCATATCTGTGACTGACGCCATGTATATCATATCTGGGACTGACACCATGTATATCATATCTGTGACTGACACCATGTATATCATATCTGTGACTAACACACTGTATATCATATCTGTGACTGACATCATGTATATCATATCTATGACTGACACCATGTATATCATATCTGTGACTGACACCATATATATCATATCTGTGACCGTCACCATATATATCATATCTGTGACCGACACCATATAAATCATATCTGTGACTGACACCATGTATATCATATCTGTGACTGACACCATGTATATCATATCTGGGACTGACACCATGTATATCATATCTGTGACTGACACCATGTATATCATATCTGTGACTGACACCCTGCATATCATATTTGTGACTGACATAATGTATATCATATCTGTGACTGACACCATATATATCATATCTGTGACTGACACCATGTATATCATATCTGTGACTGACACCAAATATATCATATCTGTGACTGACACCCTGTATATCATATCTGTGACTGACACCCTGTATATCATATCTGTGACTGACATCATGTATATCATATCTGTGACTGACACCATATATATCATATCTGTGACTGACACCATGTATATCATATCTGTGACTGACACCATATATATCATATCTGTGACCGACACCATATAAATCATATCTGTGACTGACACCATATATATCATATATGTGACTGACACCAAGTATATCATATCTGTGACTGACACCATGTATATCATATCTATGACTGACACTATGAATATCATATCTGTGACTGACATCATGTATATTATATCTATGACTGACACCATGTTTATCATATCTGTGACTGACACCATGTATATCATATCTGTGACTGACACCATATATATCATATCTGTGACTGACACCATGCATATCATATCTGTGACTGACACCATATATATCATATCTGTGACTGACACCATGTATATCATATCTGTGACTGACACCCTGTATATCATATCTATGACTGACACCATGAATATCATATCTGTGACTGGCACCCTGTATATCATATCTGTGCCTGACACAAGGATATCATTTGTTACTGATACCCTATATATCATATCTGTGACTGACACCATGTATGTCATATCTGTGACTGACACCAAGTATATAGTTTGTGACTGACACCATGTATATCATATCTGTGACTGACACCATGTATATCATATCTGTGACTAACACCCTGTATATCATATCTGTGACTGACATCATGTATATCATATCTATGACTGACACCATGTATATCATATCTGTGACTGACACCATATATATCATATCTGTGACCGACACCATATAAATCATATCTGTGACTGACACCATGTATATCATATCTGTGACTGACACCCTGTATATCATATCTGTGACTGACACCATGTATATCATATCTGGGACTGACACCATGTATATCATATCTGTGACTGACACCATGTATATCATATCTGTGACTGACACCCTGTATATCATATCTGTGACTGACATAATGTATATCATATCTGTGACTGACACCATATATATCATATCTGTGACTGACACCATGTATATCATATCTGTGACTGACACCATATATATCATATCTGTGACCGACACCGTATAAATCATATCTGTGACTGACATAATGTATATCATATCTGTGACTGACACCATGTATATCATATCTGTGACTGACACCATGTATATCATATCTGTGACTGACACCAAGTATATCAAATCTGTGACTGACACCCTGTATATCATATCTGTGACTGACACCCTGTATATCATATCTGTGACTGACACCATGTATATCATATCTGTTACTGACACCATATATATCATATCTGTGACTGACACCATGTATATCATATCTGTGACTGACACCATATATATCATATCTGTGACCCACACCATATAAATCATATCTGTGACTGACACCATGTATATCATATCTGTGACTGACACCATGTATATCATATCTGTGACTGACACCATGTATATCATATCTATGACTGACACCATGTTTATCATATCTGTGACTGACACCATGTTTATCATATCTGTGACTGACATAATGTATATCATATCTGTGACTGACACCATATATATCATATCTGTGACTGACACCATGTTTATCATATCTGTGACTGACACCATGTATATCATATCTGTGACTGACACCCTATATATCATATCTGTGACTGACACCATGTATGTCATATCTGTGACTGACACCAAGTATATAGTTTGTGACTGACACCCTATATATCATATCTGTGACTGACACCATATATATCATATCTGTGACTGATACCAAGTATATAATTTGTGACTGACACCCTATATATCATATCTGTGACTGACATCATGTATATCATATCTGTGACTGACATCATATATATCATCTCTGTGACTGACACCATATATATCATATCTGTGACTGACACCAAGTATATAATTTGTGACTGACACCCTATATATCATATCTATGACTGACATCATGTATATCATATCTGTGACTGACACCATATATATATCATATCTGTGACTGACACCATGTATATCATATCTGTGACTGACACCATATATATCATATCTGTGACTGACACCATGTATATCATATCTGTGACTGACACCATATATATCATATCTGTGACTGACACCATGTATATCATATCTGTGACTGACACCATATATATCATATCTGTGACTGACACCATATATATATATATATCATATCTGTGACTGACACCATATATATCATATCTGTGACTGACATCATGTATATCATATCTGTGACTGACCTCATGTATATCATATCTGGGACTGACACCATGTGTATCATATCTGTGACTGACATCATGTATATCATATCTGGGACTGACACCATGTATATCATATCTGTGACTGACACCATATATATCACATCTGTGACTGACACAATGTTTATCATATCTGTGGCTGACACCATATATATCATATCTGTGACTGACACCATGTATATCATATCTGTGACTGACACCATATATATCATATCTGTGACCGACACCATATATATCATATTTGTGACTGACACTATGTATATCATATCTATGACTGACACCATGTATATCATATCTGCGACTGACACCATGTATATCATATCTGTGACTGACACCATGTATATCATATCTGTGACTGACACCATGTATATCATATCTGTGACTGACACCATGTATATCATATCTGTGACTGACACCATATATATCATATAGGTGACTGACACCAAGTGTATCATATCTGTGACTGACACCATATATATCATATCTGTGACTGACACCCTGTATATCATATCTGTGACTGACACCATATATATCATATCTGTGACTGACACCATATATATCATATCTGTGACTGACACTATGTATATCATATCTGTGACTGACACCATATATATCCTATCTGTGACTGACACTATGTATATCATATCTGTGACTGACACCATATATATCATATCTGTGACTGACACCAAGTATATCATATCTGTGACTGACACCATATATATCATATCTGTGACTGACACCATGTATATCATATCTGGGACTGACACCATGTATACCATATCTGTGACTGACACCATGTATATCATATCTGTGACTGACACCCTGTATATCATATCTGTGACTGACATAATGTATATCATATCTGTGACTGACACCATATATATCATATCTGTGACTGACACCATGTATATCATATCTGTGACTGACACCATATATATCATATCTGTGACCGACACCATATAAATCATATCTGTGACTGACACCATGTATATCATATCTGTGACTGACACCATGTATATCATATCTGTGACTGACACCATATATATCATATCTGTGACTGACACCATGTATATCATATCTATGACTGACACCCTGTATATCATATCTGTGACTGACACCCTGTATATCATATCTATGACTGACACCATATATATCCTATCTGTGACTGACACTATGTATATCATATCTGTGACTGACACCATATATATCATATCTGTGACTGACACCAAGTATATCATATCTGTGACTGACACCATATATATCATATCTGTGACTGACACCATGTATATCATATCTGGGACTGACACCATGTATACCATATCTGTGACTGACACCATGTATATCATATCTGTGACTGACACCCTGTATATCATATCTGTGACTGACATAATGTATATCATATCTGTGACTGACACCATATATATCATATCTGTGACTGACACCATGTATATCATATCTGTGACTGACACCATATATATCATATCTGTGACCGACACCATATAAATCATATCTGTGACTGACACCATGTATATCATATCTGTGACTGACACCATGTATATCATATCTGTGACTGACACCATATATATCATATCTGTGACTGACACCATGTATATCATATCTATGACTGACACCCTGTATATCATATCTGTGACTGACACCCTGTATATCATATCTATGACTGACACCCTGTATATCATATCTGTGACTGACACCCTGTATATCATATCTGTGACTGACACCCTGTATATCATATCTGTGACTTACACCAAGGATATAATTTGTTATTGACACCATATATATCCCATCTGTGACTGACACTATGTATATAATATTTGTGACTGACATGAAGGATATCTTATCCCATTGTGCTATAAGTCTTAAAATGTCTTATGGGTCCCATACGGTCCTATTGGTCTCATAAATCTCTATAGGTTGTATTTCATGTCTTATGGGTCCTAAAATGTCATATAAGTCTTATGATGTCCTATGGCTCCCATAATGTCCTGTAGGTTGGATATGATGTCCCATGAGTCCTAAAATGTCCAATTACTCATATGATAATGTTTAAGCCCATGATGTCCTATGGGTCTATAGTGTTCTATAAAGTTTAATGGTTCCTATGATGTTCTTTGGGTCCTTTGATGTCCTAAGGGGTTAGATCTTTCAGGAATTATAAGTCTTATGAGGTCCTATGGGTCTCATGATATCCTATGGGTCCTGTAATGTTCTATAATGTCATATGGGTCCTATAATGTTCTATAATGTCTAATGGTTCCTATGATATTCTATGGGTCTCATGATGTCCTCAGGAGTTAGATATATGATGTCTCTAATGTCATAACACAATTATGCAACTCAGAGAGTGACAACCTGTGACCGTCTATTTTCTGTTTGGCATCAGGTACGGTCAGAGAACTTTCTGTTGTTCTCCAATAATATGATCACTTCAGAAAACGCCTGAGCCATATTGTTAGGAATGAACAAATTTCCCTTTGGACAGTCACTCCCATCATTGTATATATTGTGCAGGTTCTACCTCTCGTAAGTAGAAAATTCTGGAACACTGGTCCTATTGGGGGAAAAAAATGGTGCATCCAACCTATTCACAGATCAAGTTTAGATAAAAAAAATCCAAAAAGTGATAGCGGAAGAAAAATGTCATCAGCGCCCGTTGAGAGTATAGGACGATGGGGGGTGAAAAGGTCTCAGATTCCATCCCTTGGTCAATATAATTTCTGCTCGTGACAAGTGAAAATTGGGAGGAAAGTGTTGGGACAATAGGGCTGCACCAGGCCCACCTGAGGACTGAATGGGAGGTTGTGTTTAAGGGGTCTGATCACATGTGACAATTCCCCTTAACCCTGCCCGACCGGTATGGCAAATCGTCCTTATTACCTGCTGGGAGAATGAATCCCCCTTTGTGTTGGCACTGTCACGCCACATTAGACGCACAATGGCCCCAGATATTTTATATGAAATTCACCCTCAGCAGTGATTAGCAAGGACCAACTAAGTCATAGCAACCTAGAACTATGCATTCGGAGGGCCTCGTTGTTGGCCAAAAGGGAAATCCCTATTGAAATGGTTTAATAAAACAATCTAAAGGGCGTGTGAATTGTGGGCGAGCGTTCTCACTTTTTTTCTCTCGGGCTTAATCTCATGGTCTGGGAGATATTGTGCTTGCGGCAGATCCCAGCAGGGAGTGGACCGGGGTCTCCCGTCAACTTCTTCTACAGAAACTTTTTTTTCAGATAATGCTGGTGCCATCGCCTCCCGCAGAAAAGAGGAACACGGATTTATCAAAAGAAGGGCCCCCGAACACATCCTGAACGGTCACTATTCCTCTTCCACAGGTCGCGGGTCGTAACCTGGATTCTGGGGTCATCTTTTCAGCCCCCACTGAACCTTACAACTTGTCACCTCCAGAACGTGAACCGGGGAAGGAAAAGTTAAAGCCTTGAGACTCTGACTGGTTAACTAAGAACTCGCAAGGTCCAGCTGTGTCACGTGACCCCCTTCTGTTCTATAATCTCACTATAGTATGTATAGTTCTATTACCCTGTGATATCTTTAAAGGGGTACTCCGTTGCCCCAGCGTTCAAAACATTTTGTTCCGAAAACGGGGTGCAGGCTGCAGGGGATCGTGATGTCATGGCCGCACCTCTTGTGAGGTCTCACCACACCCACTCAATGCAAGTCTATGGGAGGGAGTGTGGCAGTGGCACTGCCACGCCCCCTCCCATAGACTTGCATTTAGGGGGCAAGGAGTGACGTCACGAGGAGCAAGGCTGTGAAGTCACAACCTCCCCCACAGCCCCCACCCAGTGTTCGGAACAGAATGTTCCGAATGCTGGGGCAGCAGAGTACCCCTTTAAAGGGCAACTCTACCCACCAAACATCATTCTTGTATTATTGTAGCTATCGCCATTGTGATTCTCACACCTTATACTGTTATGGATAATACATACAATGTGAAGATCATTCTTCTGAGATGGTGTTTGCATCCTGTACTATGCCCTGTGGGACCATCCCCTTCCCCTTTTTGTACAGAGAAAATATGATGCAATGCTTACGTAAAGTAGTCTGCTAACCAACTAGAATGCTTACACAATGTGCTGTGCCCTACTGAAGCATATATCTTGTGTGTACGCTATACAATAAATCAGAGAACCATTTTGACTCAATCGTGTGTCAATGTGTTTTTCTCCGTGCACGTATTACCTAATTTGGAGCAGGACATCAACCTAGAGCGGTCACTTGGAACGCATCCAAAACAATACTACTGGAACAACTATTCATCTATTACTGCTGACAAGCCCCGATATCATGTTTGAGACATAATCACAGCCCCGCCCCCTGTATGACATCACTTATAATGTAATATTTTATTACACACCCTTATGTTGCAGTATGTCTCCTCTGGCTTAGGTTTGAATCCAGACGCGGTGGTCATTTTGTAGGATGCATAGTTCTTGCCTCGACCTGTATCTGTCAGTATTTTACTTATCTAAGTGAAGAATCTAAGTAACTTCTCAGTAAATATGAAATAATTCACTGTCGCTATGAGCCGTCACACGTCCTCTGACAGAATTCTTCTCCTAGTACATCAATCATAGATGGAAAATCCTTGACAAGACCTTTTTCAGCATATACAATGTTAGAGTTTAGGAGTTTTCGGTGAGTTTTGGGCTGTGCAGAGGTTGTAGATGCCTGAAGGCTCTTGTGCCAGATGGAGGCCAAACCGATAACTGGCACCAGCAAAGACAATTAAACATCAGAACCAATGAGCCATTTCAGTTACTAACCTACCTTCTCAACCCCCCAAAAAAAACAACACAAGACAAGACAAACAGCCATTCACCCATCAACCAACCAGTCTACCAGGACATGAAGAATATTACCAACCATCCAACTAGTCTACCCAAGGACATGAAGAATATAACCAACCATCCAACTAGTCTACCAGGACATGAAGAATATAACCAACCATCCAACTAGTCTACCCCAGGACATGATGAATATAACCAACCAGTTAATCTACAACCAACAAATCTACCAGGATATGAAGAAGCTAACCAACAAACAAATAACCAACCAGTGCACCAAGACGCTAACCAAATAAATCAGTTTACCAGGACATGAAGAAGCTAAACTACCAGGAAACCAAGCAACCAGTCCATACAAGATTATGAAGATGTGAGCAGAAGCCTTAACCAAGGGGTGGCTGTGGATAGAGAGGGGTGCCTGTGGCTATAGAGGGGTGGCTGTGGAGATGTGTGGGGGGGGTGGCTGTGGAGATGGGGGGGTCTGTGGATATAGAGGGGTGGCTGTGGAGATGGGGGGGTCTGTGGATATAGAGGGTCGGCTGTGGAGATGGGGGGGTCTGTGGATATAGAGGTGGGCTGTGGATATAGAGGAGCGGCTGTGGAGATGTGGGGGTGGAGATGGGGGGGTCTGTGGATATAGAGGGTCGGCTGTGGAGATGGGGGGGTCTGTGGATATAGAGGTGGGCTGTGGATATAGAGGGGCGGCTGTGGAGATGTGAGGGGGTGGAGATGGGGGGGTCTGTGGATATAGAGGGTCAGCTGTGGAGATGGGGGGTCTGTGGATATAGAGGTGGGCTGTGGATATAGAGGGGCGGCTGTGGATATAGAGGGGGGGCTATGGATATAGCGTGGCGGCTGTGGATACTTTTAGCTCTTGGCTCCTTATTATATCCCACTCTTGAAATTTCACAACTTAAACCTCTACATTTTGTACTGATTTATGGCACCAACCTCCTCCTGATATACTTTAGTTCCTTCTAAGGAATGAAGTCATAGTGCTTTACTATAATAATCAATAATAATAAATAATGCTAAAAGCCCCCAACCAGATCTCCGTGGCTGCGGTGGGTCGAGACGCATCCAGAATTACTAAAACAATAACCTTCTGACTTGATGACATGAATAACACCAGATATTCTAGATAGAGAACCCAGCCGATCTGAAGGATGAGAACTTATAATAGTCAGAAGTCACTCTACAATAATGGGCACCATAAAGCTGAACAACAAAAAGAACTCTCAAAAAACAAAACACAATTTGTCGCCCTTAGAAGAGAAATTGTGCCATTTCTCCGTGAATCGCGCCGCGCTGTGTCTTTCCCCTTCTGACTGAATATTCTCCCAAGGACGACTCGATTAGCGGCCGTAATGAGCTGTGACTAATATAATAACACAGGCACAAAAAAGACTTAAAATAAAGGCATTGAGGAATATTCGGGGGTAACAGGCGGCTCATTCTCCGGCGCCCAAGACCCTTGATCTGTACACTAATGTAAGGGGCACAAGTCACCAACAATGGGGGGGACTGTGCTACTCAGAGGCTCCTTCATGTCCCTAATTCTGCTTCCTAGTCGAAAATGTAAAGTGCGTCCAAAAAAGAAAAGACTGGGAACATTGGGGCTTCAAAACCATGTAAGGCCCGAGACCCACAGGTAAGAACCTCGGAAGACCCTGATTAGAGTCTATGGAGGAGTCCGGACCGGGCAAAATCCTCCAACAAGGGATATGACATCTCAAAATAATTTGTACGACAAAGCAAAGTATCCTGCACTCACCGCTAAGTAGGTGACTCGAAGCTCCAATGTACAGGGCACCGCGGAGGACCAGGTCTGCAGAGCTCTGAGCACCCACCCAAGTCTGCAGACCTGGTCCTCCGGTGCCCTCTACATTGGAGCTTCGAGTCACCTACTTAGCGGTGAGTGCAGGATACTTTGCTTTGTCGTACTATATTTGCTCAGGCCTGGATACTCCCTCCCTAGACATCTTATCCAAAGGATAGGGGATAAGATGTCTGATTGCAGGGGTCCCGCCGCTGGGGGCCCCCGCAATCTCCCTGCTGCACCGGACATTTGTTTAGAGTGTCGGTTGCAATGCCGGAGGCTCGTGACATCACGGTCACACCCCGCTTGTGGCGTCACAGCCACGCCCCCTCAATGCAAGTCTATGGGAGGGGGCGTGGCGGCTGTCACGGCCCCTCCCATAGACTTGCATTGAGGGGGCGTGGCCGTGATGTCACAAGCCTCTGCCCTGCATCGCCAGTCATTTGTCATGGAGCGAAGTTTGCTCTGTGCACTGGATGTCTGGGGTGCCGCAGCGGAGATCGTGGGGGCCCCCAGCGGCGGGACCCCCGTGATCAGACATCTTATCCCCTATATTGAGACCCCCGTGATCCGACATCTTATCCCCCGCAATCTCCCTGCTGCACCCGGCATTTGTTTAGAGTGTCTTGGGTGCAGCGCCGGAGGTTCGTGACGTCATGGCCACACCCCGCTTGTAGCGTCACAGCCGCGCCCCCTCCCATAGACTTGCATTGAGGGGGCGTGGCTGTGACGCCACAAGCCTCCGCCCTGCATCGCCAGTAATTTGTCATGGAGCGAAGTTCGCTCTGTGCACCGGATGTCTGGGGTGCTGCAGCGGAGATTGTGGGGGACCCCAGCGGCGGGACCCCCGTGATCAGACATCTTATCCCCTATCCTTTGTATAAGGGATAAGATGTCTAGGGGCGGAGTACCCCTTTAAACATATCCTAGCACTTCCAGAGACTCTCAAATGTGTGTAGGACCTCTGCCTGGCCGTCTACCGTGTTTCCACAACTGATTCTTTAGCGAAGTCTGGTGGTGCCATCCCTCATTCTGCTTTGACACTCAAAATAATTTGTCTTGACCGTTTTATGCTGGATGAGACTTCTTCGTATATTATGACATCATAACTATATTATGACATCATAACTCTATCAAGACTGATTCAAGCATAAAACACGGAACTATCTTTACCTTTATCCAGGACCGGCCCGAAAATTGCCAGGTTGTCATTCACTGTGGTACAATTCCACCTCCTCCCCCGGAACTGATGCTGACATTCCTGGATGCCGATTTTGACCCCTTCGGCCACGCTGGGCATTATCTCCATGTAATTCCGGCAGAAGCGCATCTGTTTGGCGACAAGACCTGGAATGGTGCCACATGGGATGGGCTGCGTTCCTAGGGATGAATACTGAGGACCGACAGCCAACGACCTGGGAAAAGAAAGAAACGTAAAATATGTCAAGTGCGTTAGTGCTATGATAGGTGAGGTCATGTGTATGATGAGGTCATCGGTGGAAGGCCAGCCCCTTCCCAGGTTATCCTCTAGTGATGTAATAGACAAGAACACAGGACGGCTTTATATAGAGAGCAGGGACATGCACAGGTTGACTAGAATGGGGGCTTGAGCCCCTGCCCTGTTGACGTTCCTCTGTGCCCTGGGCAGTCTGGCATTATTATGTGGGCATTTATATAAATAATTATAAGAAGTGCCCTTTTTTTTTTTTATTTCAGTTCCTGCCCCCCCAAAATGTTTGTGCACTTCCCTGATAGAGAGTTCTGATTTCATGATTGGTGGATGATGAAGTCATCACGTCTGTAGACCTCATATGTCGACCACAACTAACAGAGGTTGGCCTAAAGGGCAGTGTGGACTCTATCAGTCGCCATCTTATGGGTAAGTGGAGTGTGAACACCACCAGACGTCTACTAGGAATGGGGGTGGAAATGTGGGGGTAAATCATGGCGTCCCATCTCAGGTTGTCCTCATTCCTCTTAATATCTGTGTTCAATGATCCTGAATTGGGATTCCATTTCTCTACCAACCCCAAGGTTACTACGAATGTCGTTATTTTTCCGTTACCTCCTGTTTTACCCATAGGCCGGGTTGAGTTGCCGGGCAGGTTTCTACACTAGAGCTAACTCTCGGCCAATGCTCCGACAACCACTCATCATTTCATAACCAGGCCGTGATGGCAGGAGGCCGGATCTGCTTATGTATGTGGGTGGTAGAGCGCCAACGCCCGGATGACACAACGTACATGGAGACTCCACATACTGTTATTCATGTGTTTGGACCTGACCTGGAGCTGTAGATATCAGATATCTGGCGAATGAAACCGATGATATATTCACATTACCAAATCCACGGGGGGGGGGGGGGGGGGGGGCAACATACAGGCCCTGAACCACAGAGTTTATCTGCAAAAATAAGCCGATCATACATTGTCTACTATAGTCAGCAGTAACCTGCAGGAGAACCTGGCACTAAAGTCGTCCATATACACAAAACAGCTGTTACCGAATGATCCCCCATTCATTATTGTGGATGGGGAGTGGAGGATTACCCTGTCCTTGTCTACAGACCCCTTCATCCTCTTCCAGATTCCTTTGTCCCTTGCAGACTTATCTGTCCTCCTCTTTCAGACTCCTCTGTACCCCTCTAGATCCCTCCGTTCTCCTCAAGACTCCTCCATACTCATCCAGACTTCTCTGCCCCCCCCCCAGACTCCTCTGTCTTCCTCCTCAGGACTCCTCTGTCCTCCTCCTCCAGACCCCTCTGTCCTCCTCCAGACTCCTCTGTCCTCCTCCTACAGACTTCACTGTCCTCCTCCAGACTCCTGTGTCCTCCTCCTCCAGACCCCTCTGCCCTCCTCCAGACTCCTCTGTCCTCCTCCTTTAGACTCCTCTGTTCTCCTCCTTCAGACTCCTCTGTCCTCCTCCTCCAGACTCCTCTGTCCTCCTCCTTCAGACTCCTCTGTCCTCCTCCTCCAGACTCCACTGTCCTCCTCCAGACTCCTGTGTCCTCCTCCTCCAGATCCCTCTGCCCTCCTCCAGACTCCTCTGTCCTCCTCCTTTAGACTCCTCTGTTCTCCTCCTTCAGACTCCTCTGTCCTCCTCCTCCAGACTCCTCTGTCCTCCTCCTTCAGACTCCTCTGTCCTCCTCCTCCAGACCACTCTGTTCCCCTCCAGACTCCTCTGTCCTCCTCCTCCAGACTCCTCTGTCCTCCTCCTCCAGACCCCTCTGTCCTCCAGACTCCTCTGTCCTCTTCCTCCAGACTCCTCTGTCCTCCTCCTCCAGACCCCTCTGTCCCCCTCCAGACTCCTCTGTCCTCCTCCTCCAGACTCTTCTGTCCTCCTCCTCCAGACCCCTCTGTCCCCCTCCAGACTCCTCTGTCCTCCTCCAGACTCCTCTGTCCCCCTCCAGACTCCTCTGTCCTCCTCCTCCAGACTCCTCTGTCCCCCTCCATACCCCTCTGTCCTCTGTCCTCCTTCTCCAGACTCCTCTGTCCTCCTCCTCCAGGCTCCTCTGTCCTCCTCCTCCTCCAGACTCTTCTGTTCTCCTCCTCCAGACTCCTCTGTCCTCCTCCTCCAGACTCCTCTGTTCTCCTCTTCCAGATTCCTCTGTCCTCCTCCTCCAGACTCCTCTGTCCTCCTCCTCCAGGCTCCTCTGTCCTCCTCCTCCAGACTCCTCTGTCCTCCAGACTCCTCTGTCCTCCTCCTCCAGACTCCTCTGTCCCCCTCCATACCCCTCTGTCCTCCTCCTCCAGACTCCTCTGTCCTCCTCCTCCAGGCTCCTCTGTCCTCCTCCTCCAGACTCTTGTGTTCTCCTCCTCCAGACTCCTCTGTCCTCCTCCTCCAGACTCCTCTGTTCTCCTCTTCCAGATTCCTCTGTCCTCCTCCTCCAGACTCCTCTGTCCTCCTCCTCCAGGCTCCTCTGTCCTCCTCCTCCAAACTCCTCTGTCCTCCAGACTCCTCTGTCCTCTTCCTCCAGACTCCTCTGTCCTCCTCCTCCAGATTCCTATTTTCTCCTCCTCCAGACTCCTCTGTCCTCCTCCTCCAGACTCCTCTGTCCTCCAGGCTCCTCTGTCCTCCTCCTCCAGACTCCTCTGTCCTCCAGACTCCTCTGTCCTCCTCCTCCAGACTCCTCTGTTCCCCTCCATACCCCTCTGTCCTCCTCCTCCAGACTCCTCTGTCCTCCAGACTCCTCTGTCCTCCTCCTCCAAACTCCTCTGTCCTCCAGACTCCTCTGTCCTCCTCCTCCAGACTCCTCTGTCCTCCTCCTCCAGACTCCTCTGTCCTCCAGACTCCTCTGTCCTCCTCCTCCTGACTCCTCTGTCCCCCTCCATACCCCTCTGTCCTCCTCCTCCAGACTCCTCTGTCCTCCTCCTCCAGGCTCCTCTGTCCTCCTCCTCCAGACTCCTCTGTCCTCCAGACTCCTCTGTCCTCCTCCTCCTGACTCCTCTGTCCTCCTCCTCCAGACTCCTCTGTTCTCCTCCATGTAGAGGTGCTCTATCTGCTCCTGTGACTGGATGTAGTAGCTGATAACACTTCAATAGGGTAGTGAAAAATGGTTCTCTAAAACCTGCATTGTCCCGGACAGGTACAGCACCCACCTGCCTCCCATTGCTGTTCCACTGAGTCAGTCATTTTTCTTTCTATTCCTGAACCAGGGAGATCAGGATGAACAGACCTATAGGTACCTGCATGAAATCATGGACACACTTGACTTGCGATGAGATTATCATCACTAACAATGGCGCATCTGTGGCTGCCGTGTATGGGGAGTCCTGGGGGTCTCTGTAATCCCCCCGCTGACAGCTGGGTCTGCACTAGGGGGATACGTGGACTCCATAGCCCTGCATGATCCCTGGCCTCATCCACGGAAGTGACTCACCCGCATTATACAACCTTGTGATCTCACACCACAGAGTCTTAGGAAGAGAACAAATTGATATAATTTTACAGGCCGCGGCTTGCTGCAATAATTGGAGAAATTTCCACCTCTCCCGACCGGTCTGACCCGACCTGCGCTCTCGCTCCCAGCTGTTTGCTGCCTCGTCCCTCCCTCTTGTGTATCTCAGCAGATATTATAGAGGGAGAAGATAAAACGCCATCAGGGTCACATGATATAGAACTAAGAGGACCTCCCTAAGAGCACCACCCCCATAAGAGGACCCCCTTAGGAGGACCCCCCATAAGAGGACCACCCCCATAAGAGGACCCCCCATAGCAGTGTTTTCCAACCAGGGCGCCTCCAGCTGTTGCAAAACTACAACTCCCATCATGCCTGGACAGCCAAAGGCTGTCCGGGCATGCTGGAAGTTGTAGTTCTGCAACAGCTGGAGGCAACCTGGTTGGGAAACACCGCCCCATAGGCTGGGCTATGAAAGGGGTCTCCTAACATTACTGTAGCACCAATATTTCACTGCAGGATCCTGATCCTTCTGCATAGACAAGTCTTAAGTGTCACACAGAACTTTATACGTGATTCACAAGATTGTCCTCCAGACCCCTCTAAATGCATCATCATCATCATTTATTGCATAAATCACTATTATATATGAATATAGGGAACCTTGTGATATATATCAGGGGAGCGCAGAATCCTGGTCCCTTTCCCTGCGAGGATCCTGTTTCTGCTCACAAACAAGTCACCAAAAATCCATCTAGTGTAATGCAGCAAATAATAGATAGGGGGAGCAAGTGAGGAAGTCGTGATGGGGAAGAGGTGGGGACACTGCTGCAGATTTCCTATTTATCTGAGGATGCATGCTGTGAGAGGGAGATGAAGCTGCAGCAGCATCCCCCTCCTCACTCCACCTCTCCAACATCATGCAGTCTAATAGATAGAGAGAAGCTGCAGCAGCATCCCCTCCTCACTCCACCTCTCCAACATCATGCAGTCTAATAGACAGAGAGAAGCCGCAGCAGCATCCCCCTCCTCACTCCACCTCTCCAACATCATGCAGTCTAATAGACAGAGAGAAGCCGCAGCAGCATCCCCCTCCTCACTCCACCTCTCCAACATCATGCAGTCTAATAGAGAGAAGCTGCAGCAGCATCCCCCTCCTCACTCCACCTCTCCAACATCATGCAGTCTAATAGACAGAGAGAAGCCGCAGCAGCATCCCCCTCCTCACTCCACCTCTCCAACATCATGCAGTCTAATAGAGAGAAGCTGCAGCAGCATCCCCCTCCTCACTCCACCTCTCCAACATCATGCAGTCTAATAGATAGAGAGAAGCTGCAGCAGCATCCCCCTCCTCACTCCACCTCTCCAACATCATGCAGTCTAATAGATAGAGAGAAGCTGCAGCAGCATCCCCCTCCTCACTCCACCTCTCCAACATCATGCAGTCTAATAGATAGAGAGAAGCTGCAGAAGCATCCCCCTCCTCACGCCACCTCTCCAACATCATGCAGTCTAATAGACAGAGAGAAGCTGCAGCAGCATCCCCCTCCTAACTCCACCCCTCCAACATCATGCAGTGTAATAGATAGAGATAAGCTGCAGCTGCATCCCCCTCCTCACTCCACCTCTCCAACATCATGCAGTGTAATAGAGAGAAGCTGCAGCTGCACTCATTCCACCACCACTCCAACGTCATGTAATTTGATACAGAAAGAAAAGCTGCAGCTGCATCCCCCTCCTCACTCCTTCCTTCTAACAGCATGCAGTCTATTAGATACCAAGAGAGAAGCTGCAGCTCCCTCCTCACTGCACCCCTCCAACATCATGTAATCTAATAGATACAGGAAGAGAAGCTGCAGTTTTTCTCTGTGTATCTATTTGACTGCATGCTGTTAGAGGGCTGGAATGAGGAGGGGGATGCAGCTGCAGCTTCTGTTACCCTCTAGGAGGAGCTGCAGAAAAGGGCCAATGCCTGGCTCGGAGTGTTGTATGCGCCACTATGTGATCTGTGCAAACCCCCCACAATGAAGAGGACCCCTCCAAATGTATAACTGGAGAAGACTAAGATCCGGCTCAGCCTCGGCTGCTCACTCCTCAGCATTCACCAGCAATGACTGGCAGAGCTGCGCTCTCTGGGCCTTCAGAGCCGCTGCCAAAGTAAATAATGAGCATAGAGCGAAATCCGAGAGAAGCCGCTCTACGAAGCGGCTCTAATGCTCCTTAATGCCCTTGGTTGCTCCTCGTCACTGGATGGAGACGTCACCCTACGGTTTATTCTCCTGCCGCAGAACGTGTTTGTGGTGCAGCTGCAGTTATGTGAGGATCCCGTCCGTAAAAATATCAAACTTCCATAAGACTGTGGGCGAAGAAGACTCCGAAACAAAGAAATGGAACGAAGAAGCCAGAGACTCATCACTCACGGCTATGCCGGGACACCACCATAGATCATAGATGGTGATCATAGGGCAGGGCGCTCTAGGCGGCTGCCTACTTGGCCTATAGGTGGAGCCGGCCCTGTCCAGTGAAATGGGCAAAACAGTGAAATGGGCAAAACTACAACTGCCAGTGCGACCGGACAGCCAACGGCAAGAGCGTCATATCTCTAGGTCCTGACAACCGCTAAGCTTCCTCCCCAATAGTAATGTGATTACATGAGGAGGGGGTTTGTTACAGTGTGTCACCCCAGTAGTAGTGAGATTACATGAGGAGGGGGTTTGTTACAGTGTGTCACCCCAGTAGTAAGGAAATTACATGAGGAGGGGGTTTGTTACAGTGTGTCACCCCAGTAGTAAGGAGATTACATGAGGAGGAGGTTTGTTACAGTGTGTCACCCCAGTAGTAAGGAGATTACATGAGGAGGGGGTTTGTTACAGTGTGTCACCCCTGTAGTAAGGAGATTACATGAGGAGGGGGTTTGTTACACTGTGTCACCCCAGTAGTAAGGAGATTACATGAGGAGGGGGTTTGTTACAGTGTGTCACCCCAGTAGTAAGGAGATTACATGAGGAGGAGGTTTGTTACAGTGTGTCACCCCTGTAGTAAGGAGATTACATGAGGAGGGGGTTTGTTACAGTGTGTCACCCCAGTAGTAAGGAGATTACATGAGGAGGGGGTTTGTTACAGTGTGTCACCCCAGTAGTAAGGAGATTACATGAGGAGGAGGTTTGTTACAGTGTGTCACCCCAGTAGTAAGGAGATTACATGAGGAGGGGGTTTGTTACAGTGTGTCACCCCAGTAGTAAGGAGATTACATGAGGAGGGGGTTTGTTACAGTGTGTCACCCCTGTAGTAAGGAGATTACATGAGGAGGGGGTTTGTTACACTGTGTCACCCAAGTAGTAAGGAGATTACATGAGGAGGGGGTTTGTTACAGTGTGTCACCCCAGTAGTAAGGAGATTACATGAGGAGGAGGTTTGTTACAGTGTGTCACCCCTGTAGTAAGGAGATTACATGAGGAGGGGGTTTGTTACAGTGTGTCACCCCAGTAGTAAGGAGATTACATGAGGAGGAGGTTTGTTACAGTGTGTCACCCCTGTAGTAAGGAGATTACATGAGGAGGGGGTTTGTTACAGTGTGTCACCCCAGTAGTAAGGAGATTACATGAGGAGGGAGTTTGTTACAGTGTGTCACCCCAGTAGTAAGGAGATTACATGAGGAGGGGGTTTGTTACAGTGTGTCACCCCAGTAGTAAGGAGATTACATGAGGAGGGGGTTTGTTACAGTGTGTCACCCCAGTAGTAAGGAGATTACATGGGGAGGAGGTTTGTTACAGTGTGTCACCCCAGTAGTAAGGAGATTACATGAGGAGGGGGTTACATGATGTCACGGCCACGACCCATCAATGTAAGTCTATGGGGGGGGGGTGACTATCGTCATGCCCCCTCCCATAGACTTGCATTGTGGGGGCATGACCGTGACATCACAAAGGGCGTGGCTGACCCCCCAGCACGCAAAACAGTGTTTGGAACATTCAGTTCCAATTGCTGGCCAGTGGAGTACCCCTTTAAGGTTGTACACAGGGCTCAAGTCTTGCAGGAACTCATGGGAATGGAGTTCTTGCACTCTATTCCACAGGACTTTAACCTTGGTTGTACACGTTTCCAATCAAAGGCGCTCACGAGATGGGCCAACCCCTTCTTCATGGGATAGGGAGGTAAGACGGGCCGAGCAGTACCAAACCCAGGATGAAGGAGACCCACCAGCAGTCAGAGAGGGTCCCATACATTGTTTCCAGCTCTACCATCACTTATTGTATTGTGGGGTTACGGTCATCCTTTACTATATCCAGTGCCCGGCCCACATTCTATGCACATAAACCCAATACAAAGACAAACCTCCTGGGGCCATTATCCTCCCACACACAGCGGGACGTGTCATTAAGTGTCCGTCACACCGTGCACCTCCCAGGTATCCCCTCTCAGAAGTCTGAACAATGGCCTGACCTCCCTATTGTTCCATTTACTCTGTTTGCAGCTTCTTCTTGCAGGGGTCACCCAGGACGCCCGTCGTGCCCTGTTTTTATGACCTTGACACTATCCTCTTACCTTTCTTTAAGTGCCCACCCAGCTAATGTGCCCCCGACACGAGCACAAGACAATGCGTATCATATAGCGACCCCCGTCCACCGCCTCTTTATTGCAGGATCAGGTTTCACAGGGAGAATTAATTAAACCGCTCAGGTGATAGGATCCCATAGGCAGGTGAACAGTTTGGCGGTAGAGTGTTGTCACTCCTGTAGTCACAGTCATCCTCAGCATCTCTGGGGCTATCACCGCCCATGATTATTAGTATCCAGGCAGCTCGATTGGAATAGAGAATTGTGGTGTCCCGGTACCGTATTGTATACGTTACATGTATAGAGGTCCCCATAGTCAGAGTCCCTAGGACGTCGGGGTCCCTCTTCTGTAGTTTTCACCTTGTCACCCCTCACTTAGTCGATTACTATATAGCAGTTCTTATCAATATAAGTATACGTATAGAGATATGTATATATTTAGTTATCTACCTGTTCAAGTGTAGCAGGACCTGCGGGTCACGTGATTAGGTTAGAACTCTATGGTTTTGCTTTAGGACCTTTGGAGGTTCCCGTGACGTGTTCACCCACAATGCAATGTAACGGTGAGTGACAGTTGTTATGGACCAATACAAAACGTCCGGCCCCTGCCCATATAAGGGACCTGCACCATCTTGATCGCTCTCTTGCTGACTCTGGAAGAGGTAGGACCTCCGCAGCTTACAAGATGATTTACTAGGCCAAAGCCTTGCGGCCTCGGCCTCTAACATAGCAGATAGACTAAGCAATTCCCCGCTACTCATCGCAAGATCACTGGACCTAAACGCACCCTAAAATCCAGCAGATCTCTGCTATATAATCCTTAAGAAGCTAAATTGAGCTTATTTGATCCAAACCGACTGTCAATCGCTGCTCAGCTATATCTATAGAGACTGTTATCTGGACTATTACTATTACTGCATGTACAGAAATTCTTCAGTAAAAGTTCCTGCAAGTTTTCAGTTAACAGCGGTTGTGGACAATCCTTTATTTCTGCATCACCTATTGCTCTTGGGAAGGGTGGCAATAGGCCTACCAAGAATATGAGTGACAAGGGTTAACAGCGCCCTTAACTATTCTGAACAGCAACACCCTAACTACCCTACACCCCCACAAGGCTTGATCCCAATTCCGCCACCACAGAAGTATATGGCAGCATTATAAGATCTACATGGTATCTCTCAGATATATATCATAATAGTAGAGCTAAGAAGATATATGGGGGAACTTACACTGCTCAAAAAAATAAAGGGAACACTAACATAATACATCCTAGATCTGAATGAACTAATCGTATGAAATCCTTTCCTCTTTACATAGTTGAATGCGCTGACAACAAAATCACACAAAAATTATCAATGCAAATGAAATGTACCAACCCCTGGAGGTCTGGATATGGAAAACCCCACTACAGGCTGATCCCACTTTATGTAATGTCCTTAATACAAGTCTCAATGAGGCTCAGTAGTGTGTGTGGCCTCCACGTGCCCGTATGACCTCCCTACAACGCCTGGGCATGCTCCTGATGAGGTGGAGGATGGTCTCCTGAGGGATGTTCTCCCAGACCTGGACTAAAGCATCCGCCAACTCCTGGACAGTCTGTGGTGGATGGAGTGAGACGTCCCAGATGTGCTCAATCGGATTCAGGGGAACGGGCGGCCAGTCCATAGCATCAATGCCTTCCTCTTGTAGGAACTGCTGACCCACTCCAGCCACATGAGGTCTAGCATTGTCTTGTATTAGGAGGAACCCAACCGCACCAGCATATGGTCTCACAAGGGGTCTGAGGATCTCATCTTCGTACCTAATGGCAGTCAGGCTACCTCTGGCAAGCACATGGAGGGTTGTGCGGCCCACCAAAGAAATGCCACCCCACACCATTACAGACCCACTACCAAACCGGTCATGCTGGAGGATGTTGCAGTCAGCAGAACGTTCTCCACGGCGTCTCCAGACTCTGTCACGTCTGTCACATGTGCTCAGTGTGAACCTGCTTTCATCTGTGAAGAGCACAGGGTGCCAGTGGCGAATTTGACAATCTTGGTCTTCTCTGGCAAATGCCAAATGTCCTACACAGTGTTGGGCTGTAAGCACAACCCCCACCTGTGGACGTCGGGCCCTCATACCACCCTCATGGAGTCTGTTTCTGACCGTTTGAGTGGACACCTGCACATTTGTGGCCTGCAGGAGGTCATTTTGCAGGGCCCTGGCAGTGCTCCTCCTGTTCCTCCTTGCACAAAGGCGGAGGTAGTGGTCCTGCTGTTGGGTTGTTGCCCTCCTACGGCCTCCTCCACGTCTCCTGATGTACTGGCCTGTCTCCTGGTAGCACCTCCATGCTCTGGACACTACGCTGACAGACACAGCAAACCTTCTTGTCACAGCTCGCATTGATGTGCCATCCCGGATGAGCTGCACTACCTGAACCGTCTGTGTGGGTTGTAGACTCTGTCTCATGCTACCACAAGAGTTAAAGCACCGCCAGCATTCAAAAGTGATCAAAACATCAGCCAGGATGAAACTGAGAAGTGGTCTGTGGTCACCACCTGCAGAACCACTCCTTTATTGGGGGTTTCTTGCTAATTGCCTATAATTTCCTCCTGTTGTCTGTTCCACATGAAATTTATTGTCAATCAGTGTTCTTCCTGAGTGGACAGTGGGATTTCACACAAGTGTCATTGACTTGGAGTTACAACATTGTGTTGTTTAAGTGTTCCCCTTTTTTTTTTTTTTGCAGTGTATGAAGCTTCATAGGTGGTAATGGGGACTGTATGATATTCTCTAGTAGGATCCATGTTATATAAGGTCATATGGAAAGTGCAGAGGAAAAGAGATTTGACAGCAGAAATCATAATGGAGCCCATCTGCTATGACTGGTTACCACCATTACCACCACCTTGCTTTATCTTAAGGTAGATAAAGGGGGAGAAGCACTTATTGACATTACATGGAAGATGGTGAAGCCCATACACTCCATGGGGAAAAGGGCCAGAGAAGGACCATGGTGGGGTCCAGAGATGAGAGGAGGACCATGGTGGGATCCAGAGATAAGAGGAGGACCATTGCAGGGTCCAGAGATGAGAGTAGGACCAAGGTGGGGTCCAGAGATGAGAGGAGGACCTTGATGGGGATCAGAGATGATAGGAGGGCCATGGCGTGGTCCAGAGATGAGAGGGGGACCATGGTGGTGTCCAGAGATAAGAGGCGGACCATGTTGGGGATCAGAGATTCGAGGATGACCATGGTGGGGATCAGAGATGAGAGGAGGACCATGTTGGGGATCAGAGATTCGAGGAGGACCATGGTGGGAATCAGAGATGAGAGGAGGACCATGGTGGGGTCCAGAAATGAGAGGAGGACTGTGGTGGGGATCAGAGATGAGGACCAGGTGGGGATCAGAGATGAGAGGAGGACCAGGGTGGGGTCCAGAGATGAGAGGAGGACCTTGTTGGGGATCAGACATGAGAGGAGGACCATGGAGTGGTCCAGAGATGAGAGGTGGACCATGGGGGGGATCAGAGATGATAGGAGGACCATGGTGGGGATCAGAGATGAGAGGAGGACCATGGTGGGGTCCAGAGATGAGAGGAATACCATGGTAGGTTCCAGAGATGAGAGGAGGACCAAGGCGGGGTCCAGAGATAAGAGGAGGAGCATGGTGGGGTCCAGATATAAGAGGGGGACCATGGTGGGGTCCAGAGATTTGTGGAGGACCATGGTGGGGTCCAGAGATAAGAGGAGGACCATGGTGGGGATCAGAGATGAGAGGAGGACCATGGTGGGGATCAGAGATGAGAGGAGGACAAGGGTGGGGTCCAGAGATAAGAGGAGGACCGTGATGGAAATCAGAGATGAGAGGAGGACCATGGTGGGGATCAGAGATGAGAGGAGGACCAGGGTGGGGTCCAGAGATGAGAGGAGGACCTTGATGGAAATCAGAGATGAGCGGAGGACCATGGTGGGGTCCAGAAATGAGAGGAGGACTAGGGTGGGGTCCAGAGATGAGAGGAGGACCTTGTTGGGGATCAGAGATGAGAGGAATACCATGGTAGGTTCCAGAGATGAGAGGAAGACCAAGGCGGGATCCAGAGATAAGAGGAGGACCATGGTGGGGTCCAGAGATGAGAGGAGGACCAGGGTGGGGTCCAGAGATGAGAGGGGGACCTTGATGGAAATCAGAGATGAGAGGAGGACCATGGTGGGGCCCAGAGATGAGAGGAGGACCATGGTGGGAATCAGAGATGAGAGGAGGACCAGGTGGGGATCAGAGATGAGAGGAGGACCAGGGTGGGGTCCAGAGATGAGAGGAGGACCTTGTTGGGGATCAGAGATGAGAGGAGGACCATGGTGCGGTCCAGAGATGAGAGGCGGACCATGGGGGGGAATCAGAGATTAGAGGAGGACCATGGTGGGGATCAGAGATGAGAGGAGGACCATGGTGTAGATCAGAGATGAGAGGAGGACCAGCGTGGGGTCCAGAGAAGAGAGGAGGACCTTGATGAGCATCAGAGATGAGAGGGGGACCATGGTGGGGATCCGAGATGAGAGGAGGACCATGGTGGGAATCAGAGATGAGAGGAGGACCATGGTGGGGTCCAGAGATGAAAGGAGGACCTTGAGGAGGATCAGAGAAGAGAGGAGGACCATTGTGGGTCCAGAGATGAGAGTAGGACTTTGATGGGGATCAGAGATGAGAGGGGGACCATGGTGGGGTACAGAGATGAGATGAAGACCAGAGTGGGGTCCAGAGATGAGAGGAGGACCTTGGTGGGGATCAGAGATAAGAGGACCATGATGGGGTCCAGAAATGAGAGGAGGACCATGCTGGAGACTAGGAATGAGATACGAAACCATAGCCGGATTAGGAATTAGATGGAGAGCTGTGCTAGAGACATGGAATCATGGGAACCATGCCAGGATAATGAGGTCACTGAAGCACCAGGATGATGAGGTCACTGGAGTTCCATGATGATGAGGTAACTGGAGCGCCAGGATGATGAGGTCACTGGAGCGCCAGGATGATGAGGTCACTGGAGCACTAGAATGATGAGGTCACTAGAGCTCCAGGATGATGAGGTCACTGGAGCGCCAGGATGATGAGATCACTGGAGCGCCAGGATGATGAGGTCACTAGAGCTCCAGGATGATGAGGTCACTGGAGCACTAGAATGATGAGGTCACTGGAGCGCCAGGATGATGAGGTCACTGGAACGCCAGGATGATGAGGTCACTGGAGCACTAGGATGATGAGGTCACTGGAGCTCCATGATGATGAGGTCACTGGAGCGCCAGGATGATGAGGTCACTGGAACGCCAGGATGATGAGGTCACTGGAGCACTAGGATGATGAGATCGCTGGAGCACTAGGATGATGAGGTCACTGGAGCTCCAGGATGATGAGGTCACTGGAGCACTAGAATGATGAGGTCACTGGAGCACTAGGATGATGAGGTCACTGGAACGCCAGGATGATGAGGTCACTGGAGCACTAGGATGATGAGGTCACTGGAGCTCCATGATGATGAGGTCACTGGAGCGCCAGGATGATGAGGTCACTGGAACGCCAGGATGATGAGGTCACTGGAGCACTAGGATGATGAGGTCACTGGAGCTCCATGATGCTGAGGTCACTGGAACGCCAGGATGATGAGGTCACTGGAGCACTAGGATGATGAGGTCACAGGAGCACTAGGATGATGAGGTCACTGGAGCTCCATGATGCTGAGGTCACTGGAGCGCCAGGATGATGAGGTCACTGGGGCACTAGGATGACGAGGTCACTGGAGCGCCAGGATGATGAGGTCACTGGAGCACTAGGATGATGACATCGCTGGAGCGCCAGGATGATGAGGTCACTGGAGTGTCAGGATGATGAGGTCACTGAAGCGCCAGGATGATGAGGTCACTGGAGCACTAGGATGATGAGGCCACTGGAGCTCCAGGATGATGAGGTCACTGGAGCACTAGGATGATGAGGCCACTGGAGCGCCAGGATGATGAGGTCACTGGAGCACTAGGATGATGAGGTCACTGGAGCTCCAGGATGATGAGGTCACTGGAGCTCCAGGATGATGAGGTCACTGGAGTGCCAGGATGATGAGGTCACTGGAGTGCCAGGATGATGAGGTCACTGGAGCACTAGGATGATGAGATCACTGGAGCACTAGGATGATGAGGTCACTGGAGTGCCAGGATGATGAGGTCACTGGAGTGCCAGGATGATGAGGTCACTGGAGCGCCAGGATGATGAGGTCACTGGAGCACTAGGATGATGAGGTCACTGGAGTGCCAGGATGATGAGGTCACTGGAGTGCCAGGATGATGAGGTCACTGGAGCTCCATGATGATGAGGTCACTGGAGCTCCATGATGATGAGGTCACTGGAGCACTAGGATGATGAGATCACTGGAGCACTAGAATGATGAGGTCACTGGAGCTCCATGATGATGAGGTCACTGGAGCTCCAGGATGATGAGGTCAAGTGATGGAGCATAAGACATAACAGTGGTTTCCAACTGTGGACCTCCAGATGCTGTAAAACTTGAACTTCCAGCATTGCCCAGTTTGGAGACCACTGTCCTAGAGAGTGCAGGACTCACTTTGCCCACATCCCATGTGTCCTACAAGTCCCTGGGTACATTTCATTTCACGTTCCGTCCTCCATCTTATTCCTTCCTCAGGAGAGACTTTTATTTGTACATTTTTTTATGACAACTTTACAGTTTTCATAAATCAAGAGAAGTTAACAAGGAATTTTATTTGGAACCTGTAAAATCATCCCGGACGGCTCCACCAGAACTGTCAGGAGCGGAGCGCACAATGGGTCTGTATGAAGATGGCGGTAAATTATGGCAAATGTCTGGGTGGAGAAGATTCATTAGATCCAGAGATTATCCATCAGAATTGTCCTTTCTGGAGGGGATTTCTTTCTGTGAGGACTCGGCTGACGCATTCCTCCTGCTCACCTATATCATTAGACATCAGACTGCTGCGGCCCGGGGCCATGTTCCTACATTGTTACTGTGGGGAGGCTGCTCCACTGTCACAACACGTCAGCTCTGCTTCATTTATACTACACCAGGTACATGTGTGCTCTGCTGAAAACACCTCACATGATGATCTCAGCCTCACGTAGTCACAGAAATATATACAAGATGATCCGAAAGTCAGGACGAACTTTAAAAAGGAATAATTCGAAAAGGAACCAAGAAACAAAGATATGGTTTGCACCAAACGGATGGAAAAGAAACCGGGTTTTGTGCGGCAACGAAAAAAAATAGTTCTGTTGGCGACCAACGTTGGCGACGGGTTTCAAAACAGTTCCTGTCACTGGTCAGCGATATGTAGCACTGTTACAGCGACAGGCACTCCAGACAGTCACCTTCATGCAAGATGGAGTGCCACCTCATATTGCTCTGGCTGTGCAACGCCTGCTACGCTCAACATTTGGGGAAGATCGCATTATCACTCGCAACTTTAATCACGCATGGCCTCCAAGATCTCCAGATTTGACACCCTGTGGCTTTTGGCTCTGGGTACCGCGACCAACCGGCATCACTAGCAGCACTGAAAGATGCCACCTGCCAAAATGTGACTGCCCTAATGCAAGAAATGCTACTAAATACTGTATAGCGCCATCTGTTGGTCGCCAACAGAACTATTTTTTTTTCGTTGCCACACAAAACCCGGTTTTCTTTCCATCCGTTTGGTGCAAACCGTATCTTTGTTTCCTGACTCATTTTCGAATTATTCATTTTTAAAGTTCGTCCTGATTTTGGATCACCTTGTATATAATACAGTGGGGCAAAAAAGTATTTAGTCAGCCCCCAATTGTACAAGTTCTCCCCCTTATAAAGATGAGGCTGTAATTATCATCATAGATTATAACCTCAACTATGAATAGTAATAAAGGATAAGTCAGGTATCCAAATACCCAGATATGCAGTGCTCCCAGTCTATATCAATATGGCATATGGTGGGGAGTGACATAAAACAGAACTTTTACTAGTTCATCACTAAAACACATATAGTATATTATGAGTAAATAATTGGGCAAGTGGTTTGCCCTCCAAAAAGACGCAAAAGATAGACTCCTGTTAAAGTCAATAATTAAACAATTGCATAATCTAAATGCTAGTGTGTATAGTCACTATCTCAGTCTACACGTCTCCAATATATAGCCCGACGCGTTTCTGACAACAGTCAAATGTCTTCCTCAGGGGAATAATAGGAGACAGTGACTCAATCAATTAGGTTTAGCATATAGAGATCAATACTCTGTTAATAGAGCAAAAATGAAGTCAAGTCCCAGTCGTCGATACAGTAGCGACTTGGGTTGTGCCTGACATAGTTAGATACAGTACACAGATAAAAAAGTGAGCTGGGAATGCCTCATGTGGTCCAGTCTGTAGACCTGGTTGAGGTCCTGCGTCCACGCTCGTCTCCTGCGCAAACCCGCTGTGGCGGGGAGCCGTGCAGTTGTGCACGGCTTTCACACACTGTTCATTGTATTTTGGCCCATTCCTCCATGCAGATCTCCTCTAGAGCAGTGATGTTTTGGGTCTGTTGCTGGGCAACACGGACTTTCTACTCCCTCCAAAGGTTTTCTATGGGGTTGAGATCTGGAGACTGGCTAGGCCACTCCAGGACCTTGAAATGCTTCTTATGAAGCCACTCCTTCGTTGCCCAGGCGGTGTGTTTGGGATCATTGTCATGTTGAAAGACCCAGCCACGTTTCATCTTCAATGCCCTTGCTGATGGAAGGAGGTTTTAGCTCAAAATCTCATGATACATGGCCCCATTCATTCTTTCCTTTACACGGATCAGTCATTCTGGTCCCTTGGCAGAAAAACGTCCCCAAAGCGTGATGTCTCCACCCCGATGCTTCACAGTAGGTATGCTGTTCTTTGGATGCAAACACGACGAGTTGATTTTTACCAAAAAAGTTCTACTTTGGTTTTATCTGACCATATGACATTCTCCCAATACTCTTCTGGTTCATCCAAATGATCTCTAGCAAACTTCAGACGGGCCCGAACATGTACTGGCTTAAGTGGGGGGACATGTCTGGCACTGCATGATGAGTCCCTGGCGGTGTAGTGTGTTACTGATGGTAGCCTTTGTTACTTTGGTCCCAGCTCTCTACAGGTCATTCACTAGGTCCCCCCGTGTGGTTCTGGGATTTTTTCTCACCGTTCTTGTGATAATTTTGACACCACGGGGTGAGATCTTGCGTGGAGCCCCAGATCGAGGGAGATTATCAGTGGTCTTGTACGTCTTCCATTTTCTAATAATTGCTCCCACAGTTTATTTCTTCACACCAAGCTGCTTGCCTATTGCAGATTCAGTCTTCCCAGCCTGGCGCAGGTCTACAATTTTGTTTCTGATGTCCTTCGCCAGCTCTTTGGTCTTGGCCATAGTGGAGTTTGGAGTGTGACTGTTTGAGGTTGTGGACAGGTGTCTTTTATACTGATAACAAGTTTCACACAGGAGCCATTAATACAGATAACGAGTGGAGGACAGAGGAGACTCTTATAGAAGAAGTTACAGATCTGTGAGAGGCAGAAATCTTACTTGTTTGTAGGTGACCAAATACTTATTTTCCACCATAATTTGCAAATAAATTCTTTAATAATCAGACAATGTGATGTTATGGATTTTTGTCTTTGTCATTCTGTCTCATAGTTGAGGTTATAACCTATGATGGAAATTACAGCCTCTCATCTTTATAAGGGGGAGAACTTGCACAATTGGGGGCTGACTAAATACTTTTTGCCCACTGTGTGTATATATATATATATATATATATATATATATATATATATATATATCTGTATTATGGGGTAGGAGATATCTCTGTGCCACCCCTAGCACTATGCACACTATACCACATATCACCACCATACACATTATATAGTCCTATCACTATACAACATATCGCTATCATACACTCATTATATACAGTCATGGCCGTAATTGTTGGCCCCCTTGAAATTTTTCTATAAAATGAAGTATTTCTCACAGAAAAGGATTGCAGTAACACAGGTTTTGCTATACACATGTTTATTCCCTTTGTGTATTGGAATTAAACCAAAAAAGGAGGAAAAAAAAGCAAATTGGACATAATGTAACCAAACTCCAAAAATGGGCTGGACACAATTATTGGCCCCTTAATTTAATATTTCGTTGCACACCCTTTGGAAAAAATAAGTGAAATCAGTGACTTCCTATAACCATCAATAAGCTTCTTACACCTCTCAGCTGGAATGTTGGACCACTCTTCCTATCAGCATCAATAAGCTTCTTACACCTCTCAGCCGGAATGTTGGACCACTCTTCCTATAACCATCAATAAGCTCCTTACACCTCTCAGCCGGAATGTTGGACCACTCTTCCTATCAGCATCAATAAGCTTCTTACACCTCTCAGCCGGAATGTTGGACCACTCTTCCTATAACCATCAATAAGCTTCTTACACCTCTCAGCCGGAATGTTGGAGCACTCTTCCTATAAGCATCAATAAGCTTCTTACACCTCTCAGCCGGAATGTTGGACTACTCTTCCTTTACAAACTGCTCCCGGTCTCTTATTGGACGGCGCCTTTTCCCAACAGTAATTATAAGATCTCTCCAGAGGTGATCAATGGGATTTAGATCTGGACTCATTGCTGACACTTCAGAACTCTCCAGCGCTTTGTTGTCATCCATTTCTGGGGCTTTATGACGTATGTTTGGGGTCATTGTCCTGCTGGAAGACCCAAGATCTCGGACACAAACCCAGCTTTCTGACACTGGGCTGTACAGTGCGACCCAAAATCCATTGGTGATCCTCAGATTTCATGATGTCTTGTACACATTCAAGACCCCCAGTGCCAGAGGCAGCAAAACAACCCAAAACATCACTGACCTCCCCCATATGTCACTGTAGGTACTGTGCTCTTTTCTTTGTAGGCCTCATTCCATTTCGGTAAACAGTAGAATGATGGGCTTTACCAAAAAGCTCTATCTTGTCTATTCTGTCCACAAGACGTTTTCCCAGAAGGATTTTGGTTACTCAAGTTCATTTTGGTAAAATGTAGTCTTGGTTTTTTATGTCTCTGTGTCAGCAGTGGGGTCCTCCTGGGTCTCCTCCATAGTGGGGTCCTCCTGGGTCTCCTCCATAGTGAGGTCCTCCTGGGTCTCCTCCATAGTGGGGTCCTCCTGGGTCTCATCCATAGTGGGGTCCTCCTGGGTCTCCTCCATAGTGGGGTCCTCCTGGGTCTCCTCCATAGTGGGGTCCTCCTGGGTCTCCTCCATAGTGGGGTCCTCCTGGGTCTCCTCCATAGTGGGGTCCTCCTGGGTCTCCTCCATAGTGGGGTCCTCCTGGGTCTCCTCCATAGTGGGGTCCTCCTGGGTCTCCTCCATAATGGGGTCCTCCTGGGTCTCCTCCATAGTGGGGTCCTCTTGGGTCTCCTCCATAGTGGGGTCCTCCTGGGTCTCCTCCATAGTGGGGTCCTCATGGGTCTCCTCCATAGTGGGGGTCCTCCTGGGTCTCCTCCATAGTGGGGTCCTCTTGGGTCTCCTCCATAGTGGGGTCCTCCTGGGTCTCCTCTATAGTGGGGTCCTCCTGGGTCTCCTCCATAGTGGGGTCCTCCTGGGTTTCCTCCATAGTGGGGTCCTCCTGGGTCTCCTCCATAGTGGGGTCCTCCTGGGTCTCCTCCATAGTGGGGTCCTCCTGGGTTTCCTCCATAGTGGGGTCCTCCTGGGTCTCCTCCATAGCGTTTCATTTCATATAAATGTGGACGGATAGTTTGCGCTGACACTGATTCTCCCTGAGCCTGCAGGACAGCTTGAATATCTTTGGAACTTGTTTGGGGCTGCTTATCCACCATCCGGACTATCCTGCGGTGACACCTTTCATCAGTTT
Organism: Hyla sarda; assembly: GCF_029499605.1. NCBI lineage: Eukaryota > Metazoa > Chordata > Amphibia > Anura > Hylidae > Hyla > Hyla sarda. The sequence goes on along the minus strand of NC_079193.1, from coordinate 2,767,431 downwards.
TTCTCTTCCGTCCACACCCAGGGAGATTAGCTACAGTGCCATGGGGTGTAAACTTCTTGATAATGTTGCGCACTGTGGTCAAAGACATATCTAGATCTCTGGAGATGGACTTGTAACCTGGAGATTGTTGATATTTTCCACAATTTTGGTTCCCAAGTCCTCAGACAGTTCTCTCCTCTTTCTGTTGTCCATGCTTAGTGTGACACACAGACGCACAATGCAAAGACTAAGTGAACTTCTCTCCTTTTTATCTGCTGTCAGGTGTGATGTTTATATTGCCCACACCTGTTACTTGCCCCAGGTGAGTATAAAGGAACATCACATGCTGGAAACAATCTTATTTATCCACAATTTTTAAGGGGCCAATAATTCTGTCCAGTCCATTTTTGGAGTTTGGTGACATTATGCCCAATTTGCTTTTTTTCCTCCTTTTTTGGTTTAGTTCCAATACAGACAAAGGGAATAAACATGTGTATAGCAAAACCTGTGTTACTGCAATATATATATATACAGAGGAGAGGAGATCTATATATATATATATATACAGAGGAGAGGAGATCTATATATATATATATATATATATATATATATATATATATATATATACAGAGGAGAGGAGATCTATATATATATATATATATATATATATATATATACAGAGGAGAGGAGATCTATATATATATATATATATATACAGAGGAGAGGAGATCTATATATATATATGTATATATATATATATATATATATATATATACAGAGGAGAGGAGATCTATATATATATATATATATATATATATATATACAGAGGAGAGGAGATCTAT
>NC_079193.1:2746610-2764110 GCF_029499605.1 Hyla sarda | reverse complement strand
TATGACTGTATATTACACCTATATGACTGTATATTACACCTATATGACTGTATATTACACCTATATGACTGTATATTACACCTATATGACTGTATATTACACCTATATGACGGTATATTACACCGATATGACTGTATATTACACCTATGTGACTGTATATTATACCTATATGACTGTATATAACACCTATATGACTGTATATTACACCTATATGACGGTATATTACACCGATATGACTGTATATTACACCTATGTGACTGTATATTACACCTATATGACTGTATATTACACCTATATGACTGTATATTACACCGATATGACTGTATATAACACCTATATGACTGTATATTACACCTATATGACTGTATATTACACCGATATGACTGTATATTACACCTATATGACTGTATATTACACCTATGTGACTGTATATTACACCTATATGACTGTATATTACACCTATATGACTGTATATTACACCTATATGACTGTATATTACACCGATATGACTGTATATTACACCGATATGACTGTATATAACACCTATATGACTGTATATTACACCTATATGACTGTATATTACACCTATATGACTGTATATTACACCTATATGACTGTAGTCCCATCATAATACCACACATCACCATAATACACTCATTGGGGGAGATTTATCAGAGCTGTCTATGTCCCGCATCAATATAGACCAAACTACAGAGGGTTAGTCCGGTCTATTGTGCGCCTAATTTATGAAAAGGCGCACGGCTCTGATAAATTCTGCGCACAGACTTCGGGATCTATGATTTAGACTGTAAATAAACCCGCTCCAGTACGGTCTGACATTCCGATGTACTTTCAACCGATGTTCTAAAAATCCTCTAAAGCAAAAGTCCCAGAAAAGTAGCACATATTTAGACTGCGACTTTCTGTGCAACAAATTTAGACAGGAAAAACAGTCTAAACCCTTTAATAAATCTCCCCCATATAGTCCCATCATATGGTAATTATACCTCTATATAGTCCCATCATAGAACACATATGTCCATCATATGGTAATTAGACCTCTATATAGTCCCATCATAGAACACATATGTCCATCATATGGTAATTATACCTCTATATAGTCCCATCATAGAACACGTATGTCCATCATATGGTAATTAGACCTCTATATAGTCCCATCATAGAACACATATGTCCATCATATGGTAATTATACCTCTATATAGTCCCATCATAGAACACATATGTCCATCATATGGTAATTAGACCTCTATATAGTCCCATCATAGAACACGTATGTCCATCATATGGTAATTAGACCTCTATATAGTCCCATCATAGAACACATATGTCCATCATATGGTAATTATACCTCTATATAGTCCCATCATAGAACACATATGTCCATCATATGGTAATTATACCTCTATATAGTCCCATCATAGAACACATATGTCCATCATATGGTAATTATACCTCTATATAGTCCCATCATAGAACCACATATGTCCATCATATGGTAATTATACCTCTATATAGTCCCATCATAGAACCACATATGTCCATCATATGGTAATTATACCTCTATATAGTCCCATCATAGAACACATATGTCCATCATATGGTAATTATACCTCTATATAGTCCCATCATAGAACACATATGTCCATCACATGGTAATTATACCTCTATATAGTCCCATCATAGAACACATATGTCCATCACATGGTAATTATACCTCTATATAGTCCCATCATAGAACACATATGTCCATCATATGGTAATTATACCTCTATATAGTCCCATCATAGAACACGTATGTCCATCACATGGTAATTATACCTCTATATAGTCCCATCATAGAACACGTATGTCCACCATATGGTAATTATACCTCTATATAGTCCCATCATAGAACCACATATGTCCATCATATGGTAATTATACCTCTATATAGTCCCATCATAGAACCACATATGTCCATCATATGGTAATTATACCTCTATATAGTCCCATCATAGAACCACATATGTCCATCATATGGTAATTATACCTCTATATAGTCCCATCATAGAACCACATATGTCCATCATATGGTAATTATACCTCTATATAATCCCATCATAGAACCACATATGTCCATCATATGGTAATTATACCTCTATATAGTCCCATCATAGAACACGTATGTCCATCACATGGTAATTATACCTCTATATAGTCCCATCATAGAACACGTATGTCCACCATATGGTAATTATACCTCTATATAGTCCCATCATAGAACCACATATGTCCATCATATGGTAATTATACCTCTATATAGTCCCATCATAGAACCACATATGTCCATCATATGGTAATTATACCTCTATATAGTCCCATCATAGAACCACATATGTCCATCATATGGTAATTATACCTCTATATAGTCCCATCAAAGAACCACATAAGTCCATCATATGGTAATTATACCTCTATATAGTCCCATCTTAGAACCACATATGTCCATCATATGGTAATTATACCTCTATATAGTCCCATCATAGAACACATATGTCCATCATATGGTAATTATACCTCTATATAGTCCCATCATAGAACCACATATGTCCATCATATGGTAATTATACCTCTATATAGTCCCATCATAGAACCACATATGTCCATGATATGGTAATTATACCTCTATATAGTCCCATCATAGAACACATATGTCCATCATATGGTAATTATACCTCTATATAGTCCCATCATAGAACACATATGTCCATTGTATGGTAATTATACCTCTATATAGTCCCATCATAGAACACATATGTCCATCATATGGTAATTATACCTCTATATAGTCCCATCATAGAACCACATATGTCCATCATATGGTAATTATACCTCTATATAGTCCCAACATAGAACCACATATGTCCATCATATGGTAATTATACCTCTATATAGTCCCATCATAGAACACATATGTCCATCACATGGTAATTATACCTCTATATAGTCCCATCATAGAACCACATATGTCCATCATATGGTAATTATACCTCTATATAGTCCCATCATAGAACACATATGTCCATCATATGGTAATTATACCTCTATATAGTCCCATCATAGAACACATATGTCCATCATATGGTAATTATACCTCTATATAGTCCCATCATAGAACCACATAAGTCCATCATATGGTAATTATACCTCTATATAGTCCCATCATAGAACCACATATGTCCATCATATGGTAATTATACCTCTATATAGTCCACTCATAGAACCACATATGTCCATCATATGGTAATTATACCTCTATATAGTCCCATCATAGAACAACATATGTCCATCATATGGTAATTATACCTCTATATAGTCCCATCATAGAACACATATGTCCATCATATGGTAATTATACCTCTATATAGTCCCATCATAGACCCACATATGTCCATCATATGGTAATTATACCTCTATATAGTCCCATCATAGAACCACATATGTCCATCATATGGTAATTATACCTCTATATAGTCCCATCATAGAACACATATGTCCATCATATGGTAATTATACCTCTATATAGTCCCATCATAGAACCACATATTTCCATCATATGGTAATTATACCTCTATATAGTCCCATCATAGAACACGTATGTCCATCATATGGTAATTATACCTCTATATAGTCCCATCATAGAACCACATATGTCCATCATATGGTAATTATACCTCTATATAGTCCCATCAAAGAACCACATAAGTCCATCATATGGTAATTATACCTCTATATAGTCCCATCTTAGAACCACATATGTCCATCATATGGTAATTATACCTCTATATAGTCCCATCATAGAACCACATATGTCCATCATATGGTAATTATACCTCTATATAGTCCCATCATAGAACCACATATGTCCATCATATGGTAATTTTACCTCTCTATAGTCCCATCATAGAACACATATGTCCATCATATGGTAATTATACCTCTATATAGTCCCATCATAGAACACGTATGTCCATCATATGGTAATTGTACCTCTATATAGTCCCATCATAGAACACGTATGTCCATCATATGGTAATTATACCTCTATATAGTCCCATCATAGAACCACATATTTCTATCATATGGTAATTATACCTCTATATAGTCCCATCATAGAACACGTATGTCCATCATATGGTAATTATACCTCTATATAGTCCCATCATAGAACCACATATAACCATCATATAGTCATTATACCGCTAAATAGTCCCATCATAGAACACATATGTCCATCATATGGTAATTATACCTCTATATAGTCCCATCATAGAACACATATGTCCATCATATGGTAATTATACCTCTATATAGTCCCATCATAGAACACGTATGTCCATCATAGGGTAATTATACCTCTATATAGTCCCATCATAGAACACGTATGTCCATCATATGGTAATTATACCTCTATATAGTCCCATCATAGAACACATATGTCCATCATATGGTAATTATACCTCTATATAGTCCCATCATAGAACACGTATGTCCATCATAGGGTAATTATACCTCTATATAGTCCCATCATAGAACACGTATGTCCATCATATGGTAATTATACCTCTATATAGTCCCATCATAGAACACGTATGTCCATCATATGGTAATTATACCTCTATATAGTCCCATCATAGAACACATATGTCCATCATATGGTAATTATACCTCTATATAGTCCCATCATAGAACACATATGTCCATCACATGGTAATTTTACCTCTATATAGTCCCATCATAGAACCACATATGTCCATCATATGGTTATTATACCTCTTTATAGTCCCATCATAGAACACGTATGTCCATCATATGGTAATTATACCTCTATATAGTCCCATCATAGAACCACATATGTCCATCATATGGTAATTCTACCTCTATATAGTCCATTCATAGAACCACATATGTCCATCATATGGTAATTATACCTCTATATAGTCCCATCATAGAACACACATGTCCATCATATGGTAATTATACCTCTATATACTCCCATCATAGAACACATATGTCCATCATATGGTAATTATACCTCTATATAGTCCCATCACAGAACACATATGTCCATCATATGGTAATTATACCTCTATATAGTCCCATCATAGAACACGTATGTCCATCATATGGTAATTGTACCTCTATATAGTCCCATCATAGAACACGTATGTCCATCATATGGTAATTATACCTCTATATAGTCCCATCATAGAACCACATATTTCTATCATATGGTAATTATACCTCTATATAGTCCCATCATAGAACACGTATGTCCATCATATGGTAATTATACCTCTATATAGTCCCATTATAGAACCACATATAACCATCATATAGTCATTATACCGCTAAATAGTCCCATCATAGAACACATATGTCCATCATATGGTAATTATACCTCTATATAGTCCCATCATAGAACACATATGTCCATCATATGGTAATTATACCTCTATATAGTCCCATCATAGAACACGTATGTCCATCATAGGGTAATTATACCTCTATATAGTCCCATCATAGAACACGTATGTCCATCATATGGTAATTATACCTCTATATAGTCCCATCATAGAACACATATGTCCATCATATGGTAATTATACCTCTATATAGTCCCATCATAGAACACGTATGTCCATCATAGGGTAATTATACCTCTTTATAGTCCCATCATAGAACACGTATGTCCATCATATGGTAATTATACCTCTATATAGTCCCATCATAGAACACATATGTCCATCACATGGTAATTCTACCTCTATATAGTCCCATCATAGAACACGTATGTCCATCATATGGTAATTATACCTCTATATAGTCCCATCATAGAACCACATATGTCCATCATATGGTAATTCTACCTCTATATAGTCCATTCATAGAACCACATATGTCCATCATATGGTAATTATACCTCTATATAGTCCCATCATAGAACACACATGTCCATCATATGGTAATTATACCTCTATATAGTCCCATCATAGAACACACATGTCCATCATATGGTAATTATACCTCTATATACTCCCATCATAGAACACATATGTCCATCATATGGTAATTATACCTCTATATAGTCCCATCACAGAACACATATGTCCATCATATGGTAATTATACCTCTCTATAGTCCCATCATAGAACACATATGTCCATCATATGGTAATTATACCTCTACATAGTCCCATCATAGAACACATGTGTCCATCACATGGTAATTATACCTCTATATAGTCCCATCATAGAACCACATATTTCCATCATATGGTAATTATACCTCTATATAGTCCCATCATAGAACCACATATGTCCATCATATGGTAATTATACCTCTATATAGTCCCATCATAGAACACATATGTCCATCATATGGTAATTATACCTCTATATAGTCCCATCATAGAACACATATATCCATCATATGGTAATTATACCTCTATATAGTCCCATCATAGAACACATATGTCCATCATATGGTAATTATACCTCTATATAGTCCCATCATAGAACACATATGTCCATCATATGGTAATTATACCTCTATATAGTCCCATCATAGAACACGTATGTCCATCATATAGTCATTATACCTCTATATAGTCCCATCATAGAACACGTATGTCCATCATATGGTAATTATTCCTCTATATAGTCCCATCATAGAACACATATGTCCATCATATGGTAATTATACCTCTATATAGTCCCATCATAGAACACGTATGTCCACCATATGGTAATTATACCTCTATATAGTCCCATCAAAGAACACATATGTCCATTATATGGTAATTATACCTCTATATAGTCCCATCATAGAACACATATGTCCATCATATGGTAATTATACCTCTATATAGTCCCATCATAGAACCACATATGTCCATCATATGGTAATTATACCTCTATATAGTCCCATCATAGAACCACATATGTCCATCATATGGTAATTATACCTCTATATAGTCCCATCATAGAACACATATGTCCATCATATGGTAATTATACCTCTATATAGTCCCAACATAGAACCACATATGTCCATCATATGGTAATTATACCTCTATATAGTCCCATCATAGAACACATATGTCCATCATATGGTAATTATACCTCTATATAGTCCCATCATAGAACACATATGTCCATCATATGGTAATTATACCTCTATATAGTCCCATCTTAGAACCACATATGTCCATCATATGGTAATTATACCTCTATATAGTCCCATCAAAGAACACATATGTCCATCATATGGTAATTATACCTCTATATAGTCCCATCATAGAACACATATGCCCATCATATGGTAATTATACCTCTATATAGTCCCATCATAGAACACATATGTCCATCATATGGTAATTATACATCTATATAGTCCCATCATAGAACACATATGTCCATCATAGGGTAATTATACCTCTATATAGTCCCATCATAGAACCACATATGTCCATCACATGGTAATTATACCTCTATATAGTCCCATCATAGAACCACATATGTCCATCATATGGTAATCATACCTCTATATAGTCCCATCATAGAACCACATATGTCCATCATATGGTAATTATACCTCTATATAGTCCCATCATAGAACCACATATGTCCATCATATGGTAATTATACCTCTATATAGTCCCATCATAGAACCACATATGTCCATCATATGGTAATTATACCTCTATATAGTCCCATCATAGAACACATATGTCCATCATATGGTAATTATACCTCTATATAGTCCCATCATAGAACCACATATGTCCATCATATGGTAATTATACCTCTATATAGTCCCATCATAGAACCACATATGTCCATCATATGGTAATTATACCTCTATATAGTCCCATCATAGAACACATATGTCCATCATATGGTAATTATACCTCTATATAGTCCCATCATAGAACCACATATGTCCATCATATGGTAATTATGCCTCTATATAGTCCCATCATAGAACCACATATTTCCATCATATGGTAATTATACCTCTATATAGTCCCATCATAGAACACTTATGTCCATCATATGGTAATTATACCTCTATAAAGTCCCATCATAGAACCACATATGTCCATCATATGGTAATTATACCTCTATATAGTTCCATCAAAGAACCACATAAGTCCATCATATGGTAATTATACCTCTATATAGTCCCATCTTAGAACCACATATGTCCATCATATGGTAATTATACCTCTCTATAGTCCCATCATAGAACACATATGTCCATCATATGGTAATTATACCTCTATATAGTCCCATCATAGAACACGTATGCCCATCATATGGTAATTATACCTCTATATAGTCCCATCATAGAACACGTATGTCCATCATATGGTAATTATACCTCTATATAGTCCCATCATAGAACACGTATGTCCATCATATGGTAATTATACCTCTATATAGTCCCATCATAGAACCACATATTTCTATCATATGGTAATTATACCTCTATATAGTCCCATCATAGAACACGTATGTCCATCATATGGTAATTATACCTCTATATAGTCCCATCATAGAATACGTATGTCCATCATATGGTAATTATACCTCTATATAGTCCCATCATAGAACACATATGTCCATCACATGGTAATTATACCTCTATATAGTCCCATCATAGAACACGTATGTCCATCATATGGTAATTATACCTCTATATAGTCCCATCATAGAACACGTATGTCCATCATATGGTAATTATACCTCTATATAGTCCCATCATAGAACCACATATTTCTATCATATGGTAATTATACCTCTATATAGTCCCATCATAGAACACGTATGTCCATCATATGGTAATTATACCTCTATATAGTCCCATCATAGAACACATATGTCCATCATATGGTAATTGTTCTTTTATATAGTCCAATCATAGAACACATATGTCCATCATATGGTAATTATACCTCTATATAGTCCCATCATAGAACCACATATTTCTATCATATGGTAATTATACCTCTATATAGTCCCATCATAGAACACGTATGTCCATCATATGGTAATTATACCTCTATATAGTCCCATCATAGAACACATATGTCCATCATATGGTAATTGTTCTTTTATATAGTCCAATCATAGAACACATATGTCCATCATATGGTAATTATACCTCTATATAGTCCCATCACAGAACCACATGTTTCCATCATATTGTAATTATACCTCTATATAGTCCCATCATAGAACACATATGTCCATCATATGGTAATTATACCTCTATATAGTCCCATCATAGAACCACATATGTCCATCATATGGTAATTATACCTCTATATAGTCCGATCATAGAACCACATATGTCCATCATATGGTATTTATACCTCTATATAGTCCCATCGTAGAACCACATATGTCCATCATATGGTAATTATACCTCTATATAGTCCCATCATAGAACCACATATGTCCATCATATGGTAATTATACCTCTATATAGTCCCATCATAGAACCACATATGTCCATCATATGGTAATTATACCTCTATATAGTCCCATCATAGAACACATATGTCCATCATATAGTAATTATACCTCTATATAGTCCCATCATAGAACACATATGTCCATCATATGGTAATTATACCTCTATATAGTCCCATCATAGAACACATATGTCCATCATATGGTAATTGTTCTTTTATATAGTCCAATCATAGAACACGTATGTCCATCATATGGTAATTATACCTCTATATAGTCCCATCATAGAACACGTATGTCAATCATATGGTAATTATACCTCTATATAGTCCCATCATAGAACACATATGTCCATAATATGGTAATTATACCTCTATATAGTCCCATCATAGAACAAATATGTCCATCATATGGTAATTATACCTCTATATAGTCCCATCATAGAACCACATATGTCCATCATATGGTAATTATACCTCTATATAGTCCGATCATAGAACACATATGTCCATCACATGGTAATTATACCTCTATATAGTCCCATCATAGAACCACATATGTCCATCATTTGATAATTATACCTCTATATAGTCCCATCATAGAACACATATGTCCATCATATGGTAATTATACCTCTATATAGTCCCATCATAGAACCACATATGTCCATCATATGGTAATTATACCTCTATATAGTCCCATCATAGAACCACATATGTCCATCATATGGTAATTATACCTCTATATAGTCCCATCATAGAACACATATGTCCATCATATGGTAATTATACCTCTATATAGTCCCATCATAGAACCACATATGTCCATCATATGGTAATTATACCTCTATATAGTCCCATCATAGAACCACATATGTCCATCATATGGTAATTATACCTCTATATAGTCCCATCATAGAACCACATATGTCCATCATATGGTAATTATACCTCTATATAGTCCCATCATAGAACACATATGTTCATCATATGGTAATTATACCTCTATATAGTCCCATCATAGAACACATATGTCCATCATATGGTAATTATACCTCTATATAGTCCCATCATAGAACCACATATCTCCATCATATGGTAATTATACCTCTATATAGTCCCATCATAGAACCACATATGTCCATCATATGGTAATTATACCTCTATATAGTCCCATCATAGAACACATATGTCCATCATATGGTAATTATACCTCTATATAGTCCCATCATAGAACCACATATGTCCATCATATGGTAATTATACCTCTATATAGTCCCATCATAGAACCACATATTTCCATCATATGGTAATTATACCTCTATATAGTCCCATCATAGAACACATATGTCCATCATATGGTAATTATACCTCTATATAGTCCCATCGTAGAACCACATATGTCCATCATATGGTAATTATACCTCTATATAGTCCCATCATAGAACCACATATGTCCATCATATGGTAATTATACCTCTATATAGTCCCATCATAGAACCACATATGTCCATCATATGGTAATTATACCTCTATATAGTCCCATCATAGAACACATATGTCCATCATATAGTAATTATACCTCTATATAGTCCCATCATAGAACACATATGTCCATCATATGGTAATTATACCTCTATATAGTCCCATCATAGAACACATATGTCCATTGTATGGTAATTATACCTCTATATAGTCCCATCATAGAACACATATGTCCATCATATGGTAATTATACCTCTATATAGTCCCATCATAGAACACATATGTCCATCATATGGTAATTATACCTCTATATAGTCCCATCATAGAACACATATGTCCATCATATGGTAATTGTTCTTTTATATAGTCCAATCATAGAACACATATGTCCATCATATGGTAATTATACCTCTATATAGTCCCATCATAGAACACGTATGTCAATCATATGGTAATTATACCTCTATATAGTCCCATCATAGAACCACATATGTCCATCATATGGTAATTATACCTCTATATAGTCCCATCATAGAACCACATATGTTCATCATATGGTAATTATATCTCTATATAGTCCCATCATAGAACACATATGTCCATCATATGGTAATTATACCTCTATATAGTCCCATCATAGAACCACATATGTCCATCATATGGTAATTATACCTCTATATAGTCCCATCATAGAACACATATGTCCATCATATGGTTATTATACCTCTATATAGTCCCATCATAGAACACATATGTCCATAATATGGTAATTATACCTCTATATAGTCCCATCATAGAACCACATATGTCCATCATATGGTAATTATACCTCTATATAGTCCCATCATAGAACCACATATGTCCATCATATGGTAATTATACCTCTATATAGTCCCATCATAGAACACATATGTCCATCATATGGTTATTATACCTCTATATAGTCCCATCATAGAACACATATGTCCATAATATGGTAATTATACCTCTATATAGTCCCATCATAGAACCACATATGTCCATCATATGGTAATTATACCTCTATATAGTCCCATCATAGAACAAATATGTCCATCATATGGTAATTATACCTCTATATAGTCCCATCATAGAACCACATATGTCCATCATATGGTAATTATACCTCTATATAGTCCGATCATAGAACACATATGTCCATCACATGGTAATTATACCTCTATATAGTCCCATCATAGAACCACATATGTCCATCATTTGATAATTATACCTCTATATAGTCCCATCATAGAACACATATGTCCATCATATGGTAATTATACCTCTATATAGTCCCATCATAGAACCACATATGTCCATCATATGGTAATTATACCTCTATATAGTCCCATCATAGAACCACATATGTCCATCATATGGTAATTATACCTCTATATAGTCCCATCATAGAACCAAATATGTCCATCATATGGTAATTATACCTCTATATAGTCCCATCATAGAACACATATGTCCATCATATGGTAATTATACCTCTATATAGTCCCATCGTAGAACCACATATGTCCATCATATGGTAATTATACCTCTATATAGTCCCATCATAGAACCACATATGTCCATCATATGGTAATTATACCTCTATATAATCCCATCATAGAACCACATATGTCCATCATATGGTAATTATACCTCTATATAGTCCCATCATAGAACACATATGTCCATCATATGGTAATTATACCTCTATATAGTCCCATCATAGAACACATATGTCCATCATATGGTAATTATACCTCTATATAGTCCCATCATAGAACCACATATGTCCATCATATGGTAATTATACCTCTATATAGTCCCATCATAGAACCACATATGTCCATCATATGGTAATTATACCTCTATATAGTCCCATCATAGAACACATATGTCCATCATATGGTAATTATACCTCTATATAGTCCCATCATAGAACCACATATGTCCATCATATGGTAATTATACCTCTATATAGTCCCATCATAGAACCACATATTTCCATCATATGGTAATTATACCTCTATATAGTCCCATCATAGAACACATATGTCCATCATATGGTAATTATACCTCTATATAGTCCCATCATAGAACACATATGTCCATCATATGGTAATTATACCTCTATATAGTCCCATCATAGAACCACATATGTCCATCATATGGTAATTATACCTCTATATAGTCCCATCATAGAACCACATATGTCCATCATATGGTAATTATACCTCTATATAGTCCCATCATAGAACACATATGTCCATCATATGGTAATTATACCTCTATATAGTCCCATCATAGAACACATATGTCCATCATATGGTAATTATTCCTCTATATAGTCCCATCATAGAACCACATATGTCCATCATATGGTAATTATACCTCTATATAGTCCCATCATAGAACCACATATGTCCATTATATGGTAATTATACCTCTATATAGTCCCTTCATAGAACACATATGTCCATCATATGGTAATTATACCTCTATATAGTCCCATCATAGAACACATATGTCCATCATATGGTAATTATACCTCTATATAGTCCCATCATAGAACCACATATGTCCATCATATGGTAATTATACCTCTATATAGTACGATCATAGAACCACGTATCTCCATCATATGGTAATTATACCTCTATATAGTCCCATCATAGAACACGTATGTCCATCATATGGTAAATATACCTCTATATAGTCCCATCATAGTACACATATGTCCATCATATGGTAATTATACCTCTATATAGTCCCATCATAGAACCACATATTTCCATCATATGGTAATTATACCTCTATATAGTCCCATCATAGAACACATATGTCCATCATATGGTAATTATACCTCTATATAGTCCCATCATAGAACACATATGTCCATCATATGGTAATTATACCTCTATATAGTCCCATCATAGAACCACATATGTCCATCATATGGTAATTATACCTCTATATAGTCCCATCATAGAACACATATGTCCATCATATGGTAATTATACCTCTATATAGTCCCATCATAGAACACATATGTCCATCATATGGTAATTATACCTCTATATAGTCCCATCATAGAACACATATGTCCATCATATGGTAATTATACCTCTATATAGTCCCATCATAGAACACATATGTCCATCATATGGTAATTATACCTCTATATAGTCCCATCATAGAACACATATGTCCATCATATGGTAATTATACCTCTATATAGTCCCATCATAGAACCACATATGTCCATCATATGGTAATTATACCTCTATATAGTCCCATCATAGAACCACATATTTCCATCATATGGTAATTATACCTCTATATAGTCCCATCATAGAACACATATGTCCATCATATGGTAATTATACCTCTATATAGTCCCATCATAGAACACATATGTCCATCATATGGTAATTATACCTCTATATAGTCCCATCATAGAACACATATGTCCATCATATGGTAATTATACCTCTATATAGTCCCATCATAGAACACATATGTCCATCATATCGTAATTATACCTCTATATTGTCCCATCATAGAACCACGTATGTCCATCATATGGTAATTATACCTCTATATAGTCCCATCATAGAACACATATGTCCATCATATGGTAATTATACCTCTATATAGTCCCATCATAGAACCACATATGTCCATCATATGGTAATTATACCTCTATATAGTCCCATCATAGAACACATATGTCCATCATATGGTAATTATACCTCTATATAGTCCCATCATAGAACACATATGTCCATCACATGGTAATTATACCTCTATATAGTCCCATCATAGAACACATATGTCCATCACATGGTAATTATACCTCTATATAGTCCCATCATAGAACACATATGTCCATCATATGGTAATTATACCTCTATATAGTCCCATCATAGAACACGTATGTCCATCACATGGTAATTATACCTCTATATAGTCCCATCATAGAACACGTATGTCCACCATATGGTAATTATACCTCTATATAGTCCCATCATAGAACACGTATGTCCATCACATGGTAATTATACCTCTATATAGTCCCATCATAGAACACATATGTCCATCATATGGTAATTATACCTCTATATAGTCCCATCATAGAACACGTATGTCCATCATATGGTAATTATACCTCTATATAGTCCCATCATAGAACACGTATGTCCATCATATGGTAATTATACCTCTATATAGTCCCATCATAGAACCACATATGTCCATCATATGGTAATTATACCTCTATATAGTCCGATCATAGAACCACATATGTCCATTATATGGTAATTATACCTCTATATAGTCCCATCATAGAACACATATGTCCATCATATGGTAATTATACCTCTATATAGTCCCATCATAGAACACGTATGTCCATCATATGGTAATTATACCTCTATATAGTCCCATCATAGAACCACATATGTCCATCATATGGTAATTATACCTCTATATAGTCCGATCATAGAACCACATATGTCCATCATATGGTAATTATACCTCTATATAGTCCGATCATAGAACCACATATGTCCATCATATGGTAATTATACCTCTATATAGTCCCATCATAGAACCACATATGTCCATCATATGGTAATTATACCTCTATATAGTCCCATCATAGAACCACATATGTCCATCATATGGTAATTATACCTCTATATAGTCCCATCATAGAACCACATATGTCCATCATATGGTAATTATACCTCTATATAGTCCCATCATAGAACCACATATGTCCATCATATGGTAATTATACCTCTATATAGTCCCATCATAGAACACATATGTCCATCAGTATGGTAATTATACCTCTATATAGTCCCATCATAGAACCACATATGTCCATCATATGGTAATTATACCTCTATATAGTCCCATCATAGAACCACATATGTCCATCATATGGTAATTATACCTCTATATAGTCCCATCATAGAACCACATAAGTCCATCATATGGTAATTATACCTCTATATAGTCCCATCATAGAACCACATATGTCCATCATATGGTAATTATACCTCTATATAGTCCCATCATAGAACACATATGTCCATCATATGGTAATTATACCTCTATATAGTCCCATCATAGAACCACATATGTCCATCATATGGTAATTATACCTCTATATAGTCCCATCATAGAACCACATATGTCCATCATATGGTAATTATACCTCTATATAGTCCCATCATAGAACCACATATGTCCATCATATGGTAATTATACCTCTATATAGTCCCCATCATAGAACACATATGTCCATCATATGGTAATTATACCTCTATATAGTCCCATCATAGAACCACATATGTCCATCATATGGTAATTATACCTCTATATAGTCCCATCATAGAACCACATATGTCCATCATATGGTAATTATACCTCTATATAGTCCCATCATAGAACCACATATGTCCATCATATGGTAATTATACCTCTATATAGTCCCATCATAGAACACATATGTCCATCATATGGTAATTATACCTCTATATAGTCCCATCATAGAACACATATGTCCATCATATGGTAATTATACCTCTATATAGTCCCATCATAGAACACATATGTCCATCATATGGTAATTATACCTCTATATAGTCCCATCATAGAACCACATATGTCCATCATATGGTAATTATACCTCTATATAGTCCCATCATAGAACCACATATGTCCATCATATGGTAATTATACCTCTATATAGTCCCATCATAGAACCACATATGTCCATCATATGGTAATTATACCTCTATATAGTCCCATCATAGAACCACATATGTCCATCATATGGTAATTATACCTCTATATAGTCCCATCATAGAACCACATATGTCCATCATATGGTAATTATACCTCTATATAGTCCCATCATAGAACCACATATGTCCATCATATGGTAATTATACCTCTATATAGTCCCATCATAGAACCACATATGTCCATCATATGGTAATTATACCTCTATATAGTCCCATCATAGAACCACATATGTCCATCATATGGTAATTATACCTCTATATAGTCCCATCATAGAACACATATGTCCATCATATGGTAATTATACCTCTATATAGTCCCATCATAGAACCACATATGTCCATCATATGGTAATTATACCTCTATATAGTCCCATCATAGAACCACATATGTCCATCATATGGTAATTATACCTCTATATAGTCCCATCATAGAACCACATATGTCCATCATATGGTAATTATACCTCTATATAGTCCCATCATAGAACCACATATGTCCATCATATGGTAATTATACCTCTATATAGTCCCATCATAGAACCACATATGTCCATCATATGGTAATTATACCTCTCTATAGTCCCATCATAGAACACATATGTCCATCATATGGTAATTATACCTCTATATAGTCCCATCATAGA